>NC_091323.1:13236452-13328952 GCF_038502225.1 Cherax quadricarinatus | reverse complement strand
CCGTTTAAGGGTTAATTTCTTTAAACTTTAGAAAGATCTTTGATCAGAATTCTTCTAATACTCAAGTTCATTTTCATAATTCCTTTTACATCACAAATTAGATTTCCACTGCTTCACCTATTTTATTCATCTGAGCTTTTAAATCTTTTTTTATTTATTATTAATCTTGATAAAAGTACAGTATTGTATGTATCCATTACTACTCTAAAATTCAAGACTATCATTAAAAAACGGTTTAAAGTACCTTGAAAATTTACATTAGAAACATTCATGTCAATTAAAAGAGAAATAAGTACATCACTTCTTATATGTTATAGAGAATGCCTTAAAAATAAAAACAACACTCAAGTAAGTTGATCACTGTGATATACTCTCATTCACATACACTAACTGTAACAGTGATATTCTTGAGACACAATAAATATGCTATTCTAAAGACCCAATAAAACATGTAAATATTTATAGAAACAAAGTTTTCAAGCTAAATGGTCTCAATTACAAGTTCATGCAGATTGCAAAGTATATAGTATATGCAATGGAACCTCGGCGTTAGAACATACCGGACCTCGAATGAAGGAGTGTCCAAACAATTTTGTTCAGAAAAAACTGACCCGGTCTTTGAACATTTTTCTGGAGTCCAAATGTGCTGGCTTGTTAAGGAATTCAGTTGTAAAAAAAAAAAAAAAAAACTTTACACGAAAGCCTTGTTTCAAAAGATTTTTGCTTCAGGTTGTTTTTAAGGAACAACACAACTGATGTGCTGAACCTTACCTCCATGCCCACTCAACTCTGGGCATAAAAAGACAAACTTCCCTGCCAAAAACAAAAGCAGAGCAAGAAACCCACACCCATACTCGACTCACTGACTGCCTCGCCCCACAGAGCCTTGAAAATATCCAGCAAGTGGGAAAATTGCTGATAAATGGCACTATGGCTAACATAAGGAGCAGGTAAATTATGATGGACAAACAACTAAGGGAGAGTAGTGAAAATTTGTCACCAATGCTCGTGGAAGAGGGATTATAATTACATGTACGTATTGTATTATATTTGCAGAAAGCCCTAAACCAGTAAGGTCATACAATGCTTTATAGCAGAGGGGGAAAAGTGATGGAAGGTAAGAAAAAGAAGTATTTAGGAATGACATCAGCTGAAAGAAGGGTTGCAAATGATGAAGCAAATCACCTTAAGTCAGGAAATCAGAGTGTGCCTGCAGCAATGAGAGGACTGTCAAGAAGGAGAGAGAGTAGGGAGACATACACACATCAAGGCCAGTGTAGAAGTCTTTTCTTCGCCTCAAGTCATAATGCCAACAAATCAATTATTGTTGGTCTCTCTCCTATATACTTACCATATACAGTGGACCCCCGCATAACGATCACCTCCGAATGCGACCAATTATGTAAGTGTATTTATGTAAGTGTGTTTGTACGTGTATGTTTGGGGGTCTGAAATGGACTAATCTACTTCACAATATTCCTTATGGGAACAAATTCGGTCAGTACTGGCACCTGAACATACTTCTGGAGTGAAAAAATATCGTTAACCGGGGGTCCACTGTACTGTCCAGGATTTGTATTAAAATATACGTATCTTCATTTGCTTTATATGTATTTTTTTGTATATACAGATGCTACTGGTAGCTACATGTATAATGTATTCTCCTGTCCCCCCCCCTCTCATATACATACATATATACAGTGGACCCTCTCTTTTCGTTGGGCTCTGTTTTTGTGAATTTCAGTTATCGCCAGACTTTTTTTTTTTGTAAAAATATTGGCTCATTTTTGTTACTTTCCTCCATCTTCACTGATGGTATGGAACATGTCTGAGTGTGCCCGCAAGCACACAACCTCCCACACACACATTTTGAGGCAGTGTCGCTTTGTTTCTCGGTAAATGAACATTATCCTGCGAGGTCATAGGAAACATTTCATAATAATTGTTTTTTTGCACTTGTTTATTCTGTGTGACGGCTAAATAAGGCACCATGGGCCCAAAGAAAGCTGCTAGTGCCAGTCCTTTGGTAAAGATAGAATTAAAGAAAAAGATTGTAGAAAAATACAAAAGTGGTGGTTACATCTAGCCTGGGTGCAGTTATATCTAGCCTAGGCATAGTTACGTCTAGCATGGGCATGGTTACATCTAGCCTGGGCATGGTTACATCTAACCTGGGCGTAGTTACATCTAGCCTGGGCATAGTTAGATCTAGTCTGGGCATAGTTACATCTAGCCTGGCCGTAGTTAGATCTAACCTGGGCATAGTTACATCTAGCCTGGAGGTATATACATAGTTACATCTAGCCTGGACGTACAGTAGAACCTCAAATTACGAACGTATCGCTTATCGAACTGTTCGAAAATCGATCGCTTTTTTCGAACCAGCTCTGTCCCTATTATCGAACTCGCCCCCTTCTTTCGAACCGCCGTGTACCAGACCTGTCTGCCAGCCCGCTCTGTCTGCGTCCCCGCGCAGGTGCCGTTAGCCAGTCTGGCTTTGTTGATCCTTGAGTGAAGACTAACCTGCGGTCTCATTCAAACATTTTGCGATTAATTCGTTGTGTTTAGTGCTTGTGGGATTGTGAAATAAGCTATCACGGGCCCAAAGAAACTTGCTAGTGGTACCCCTGTGGTAAAGGAAGTGAGAAACACCATAGATGTGAAGAAGGAAATAATACAGAAGTATGAGAGTGGTGTGCGACTTGTTGAGTTTCCCAGGATGTATGGGAAAAACAAGTCGACCATCGCTTCTATCCTGGCAAAGAAAGAACAAATCAAGGAAGTTGATACTGCGAAAGGTGTTAATATGCTAACCAAAAAAAGACCACAGACAACTGATTAGGTTGAGAACTTGTTGCTGGTGTGGATCAAAGGTAAAGAGATAGCAGGTGATAGTACTTCAGAGACGATTATTTGGGAAAAGGCAAGGAAGTTGCATGCCAATTCAAAGATTAAGGAGATTTGTGCTAAGTGGAATGATGTCCAAATGTTTGTGGAGAAGTACCACCTTGAGCAAGCTGAAACAAGCCATCTTTGCAATAAGATCAGTGACAGAACAATGTCCATTTCAGGAAAATCTTAAAGAGGCAACAGAAATAGAGGACTGTGGACAGTTATTTTGTGAGATAGGGGTCCAGTGACTCTCAAGCTGGTCCTAGTGGCATTAAAAGACAGAGAAGGAAAGTAACCCCAGAGAGGGCTTTGATACCTAAAGTCCTTATGAAGAGGAATTCCCCTTCCAAACACTAACCCCAACTCCCTCTCTCCTCCCTATCTTCAAGATGCCATCACCAATCTTCAATAAAGGTATAAAAAAATGCTATTTTATATGTTCATTTAAACTTATTAATAATTGTACACTATATTTGTTGGATGTATGTAAAACTATAATGTAGTGCTATCTATAAAATGTATTTTTTGCGAATATTTTTGGGTTTCTGGAACGGATTAATTGTATTTCCATTATTTCTTATAGGAAATACGTATTGATTCACCGTTCAAAATTCTCAACTTTAGAGCCTTGCTCCTGGAATGCCGTAAGTTAGAAATTTGAGGTTCCACTGTACTTACGATCTCTCCACATTAATATAAATATAAACAGTATTTTGGAAGTTAGGAGGAGGTGCGGGATTACCAAAACTGTTGTCCAGAGGGCTGAGGAAGGGTTGTTGAGGTGGTTCGGACATGTAGAGAGAATGGAGCGAAACAGAATGACTTCAAGAGTGTATCAGTCTGTAGTGGAAGGAAGGCGGGGTAGGGGTCGGCCTAGGAAAGGTTGGAGAGAGGGGGTAAAGGAGGTTTTGTGTGCGAGGGGCTTGGACTTCCAGCAGGCATGCGTGAGCGTGTTTGATAGGAGTGAATGGAGACAAATGGTTTTTATTACTTGATGTGCTGTTGGAGTGTGAGCAAAGTAACATTTATGAAGGGATTCAGGGAAACCGGCAGGCCGGACTTGAGTCCTGGAGATGGGAAGTACAGTGCCTGCACTCTGAAGGAGGGGTGTTAATGCTGCAGCTTAAAAACTGTAGTGTAAAGCACCCTTCTGGCAAGACAGTGATGGAGTGAATGATGGTGAAAGTTTTTCTTTTTCGGGCCACCCTGCCTTGGTGGGAATCGGCCAGTGTGATAATAATAAAATTTAAATAAATTAAAGAAAACTCTATTTCTCAAATGATTCATTGGGATTTAAATAATTACATATACGTAGTTTATTTATGGTGTACGTCTTGTCTAAATGTAGGTTATTGAGCACAGGTATTGTAATATATATATCTCAACAACATAATCTGAATAAAAAATGTCTTAATGTCAGCAAAGGAAATCAGTATAAACAAAACTCCTAATTCATAATTCTCTAAACAAAAATATTTTCTTCATTAAAAAATTATTTGACTCACACATAGACACCGATGTGTCTTTTGTTTTTACCACTGGTGTGGCTTTTCACCTTAGCTATGTTTACACATTTTTTATTCATCTTTGCCTTCACAGGGTCATTGATTTTGTATATACCTTTTTGGTTATGGGCACCTCGGAGGGCAGTTAACCTGTAGGCTAGTTCAAAGTCATCAATTGTTTCTATTTCATTAATTTTCTTCTTGCTATTCTTTTGCTTACTATTTAATCCGGTCTGGTCCTGTTCAGTTTTCTCCGATGCATTGTTTCTGTGACGTCTGTTACGTTTGCTTGTTTTTGGCTTTCCTACCATAGCCATCTTCAGTGTATCACCAGTTCCTCTCCTCCAGAGCCTGACTGGTGCAATCAGTCCCATGACACTCATTGTAATTGACATGAGGACACACAAAACAGTCATTGTGAAGGGAGTAGAGGAACACTCATGACAGAGTGATGTCACCTCAAGAAGAAGTGTTTTAAGATCTTGGATTTCCATATAACATTCATAAGCAGTGATGACGCGACCAAAGACGGGCAGCCCCCTTGGATCAAACTGAAGGTCACTGTCGGTACTTGTCTCTTGTACTGGGGTGTCGCTTACATATTGCCACATGTCAACTAAAGCTGAGATGGAGATCCAAGAGAACATTGGCTGGCAAGCATCGGTAGCTTGGTCAACCTCTCTTCTGAGGGCCTCTCTCTCCTTTTCTAAATCACGAACCCATGGATCAAAAAGCTGGTAATAACACCCTAACATTTCCAGAATGACTCCCACTGCCAGCATCCAGAAGCAGCAAGTTTTGAGTGCAATAATGCAAGGCATTTTCATGACTCTTATGCTTACGAGTAATGAAGTAGTGTAGTGAAACTCTTGAAACTCTTCAAAGGTTACTAATTTCAATCATATATTAATATAAAAAATTATGAACCATTATACTAAATATATCAATATATTGAAAAAACAGTCATCTTCAAATTTTCAGTTAATAATGGAGTGTGTGTATAGAATTTATTTATATGGAAGAGAACTGAAATTTAATAGTTTAACAGTGTAAGTGTTTTGTAAAGTGAGATGTAGTATAATGCCTAGTGATAGTACAGTGTTGCCCAATGATAATAAGTAGTTTTTAGTGATAGTGTAGTATAGTGCTACTCCTTACTTATGCCCCTACTGGCCCATACTAGGTAGGTCTTTATAAAACTCGATTCTACCAAAAAAAATATTTGTCCAACCCATTTTCAATGCTACCTATGAATAAATTTTGATTCTGGTTATGTCAAGCCTAGACGCAATTATGTCTAGCCTGGACGTAGTTATGTCCAGCCTGGACGTGGTTATGTCTAGCCTGGACATAGTTACAACTAGTCTGGACACAGTTACGTCTAGCCTAGGCGAAGTTACATCTAGCCTAGGCGTTGTTACATCTAGCCTGGGTGTAGTTACACCTAGCCTAAAGGTACGTACATAGTTACATCTAGCCTGGACATAGTTACGATCTCTCCACATTAATATAAATATAAACTGTATTTAAATAAATTAAAGACACTTCTACTTCTCAAATGATTCGTTGGGATTTAAATAATTACATGTACGTAGTTTATTTATGGTGTACGTCTTGTCTCCATGTAGGTTATTATTGAGCAAAGGTATTGTAATATGTATATATCTCCTCAACAACATAATTTGAACAAAAAATATCTTAATGTCAACAAAGGAAATGAGTATAAATAAAACTCCTAAATCATAATTCCCTAAACAAAAATATTTTTTTCTTCATTAAAAAATTATTTGACTCACACACAGACACCGTTGTGTCTTTTGTTTTTACCACTGGTGAGGCTTTTCACCTTGGCCATGTTCACACATTTTTTATTCATCTTTGCCTTCACATGGTCATTGATTTTGTATATACCTTTTTGGTTATGGGCACCTCGGAGGGCAGTTAATCTGTAGGCTAGTTCAAAGTCATCAATTATTTCTATTTCATTAATTTTCTTCTTGCTATTTTTTTGCTTACTATTTAATCCGGTCTGGTCCTGGTCAGTTTTCTCCGATGCATTGTTTCTGTGACGTCTGTTACATTTGCTTGCTTTTGGCTTTCCTACCATAGCCATCTTCAGTGTATCACCAGTTCCTCTCCTCCAGAGTCTGACTGGTGCAATCAGTCCCATGATACTCATTGTAATTGACATGAGGACACACAAAACAGTCGTTGTGAAGGGAGTAGAGGAACACTCATGACAGAGTGATGTCACCTCAAGAAGAAGTGTTTTAAGATCTTGGATTTCCATATAACATTCATAAGCAGTGATGACGCGACCAAAGACGGGCAGCCCCCTTGGATCAAACTGAAGGTCACTGTCGGTACTTGTCTCTTGTACTGGGGTGTCGCTTACATAATGCCACACATCAACTAAAGCTGAGATGGAGATCCAAGAGAACATTGGCTGGCAAGCATCGGTAGCTTGGTCAACCTCTCTTCTGAGGGCATCTCTCTCCTTTTCTAAATCACGAGCCCATGGATCGAAAAGCTGGTAATAACACCCTAACATTTCCAGAATGATTCCCACTGCCAGCATCCAGAAGCAGCAAGTTTTGAGTGCCATAATGCAAGGCATTTTGATGACTTATGCTTACGAGTAACGAAGTAGAATAGTGAAACTCTTGAAACTCTTCAAAGGTTACTAATTTCAATCATATACATGTATTAATATAAAAAATTATGAACTATTATACTAACTATATCAATATATTGAAAAAAATAGTCATTTTCGAACTTTCCGTTTATAATGGTGTGTGTGTATAGAATTAATTTAATTATATGGAAAAGAACTGAAATTTAATAGTAACAGTGTAAGTGTTTTGTGATGTGAGATGTAGTATAATGTCTAGTGATAGTAAAGCGTTGCCCAGTGATAAGGAGTATTCTGTTAAGTGATGGTGTAGTATAGTGTTCCTCCTTTCTTTTTGTCTTACTGGCATATATTAGGCAGGTCTTTATAAAACTGAATTCTACCAGTTTTCGTTAATTTCACATTTCGTCAGGCTCTCTGGAACAGAGTAATGATGAAAAGGGAGGGTCCACTCTACCTGGCTCCCTACCTTCATGCTCTTGTGTGTGAACAGTTGATACTCCAAGTCGGATTGAAACATTATAAACTTGTTTCTCCTATGTGTAGATTATTTGTGTCTTGTTCCAATTATGGTATTGCGCCTCTTTATTGTTTTTAAGATTTTTCAGTCTTTGTATACTGTATATACCATAAATACATGAATTAGTGCTTCCATATTTATCTCTTTCATTGTCTAGACCCCCCAAATTAATATGTTCTCGGTGTTCACTTTTTTTTTAATAAAAAAAAATATTTTTTTCTTCTCAATTTATAGAGAATCTTTTTCTGAAGGTAATGACAAAAAAGTACGAAATCTGGTGGAAAACTTATGGAATTATGCAGTTGCAAACTTAGCGGTCTCAGCACAATTTAGGCATCAGACAAGGTGAACAAAGACTGGATGTTCCAGAGATGGGGGACAGAAACAAGGGGTCACAAATGGAAGCTGAAGACTCAGATGAGTCAAAGGGATGTTAGGAAGTATTTCTTCAGTCATAGAGTTGTCAGGCAGTGGAATAGCCTAGAAAGTGACGTAGTGCATGCAGGAACCATAAGTAGTTTTAAGATGAGATTTGATAGAGCTCCTGGAGCAGGGAGAGAAGCAGGGCCAGGAGCTATAACTCGACCCCTGCAACCACAAACAGGTGATTACAAAGTGTCACTGATGTGCATAGTAAACAAAGTAATGGAGAAGATTATCAGGAGGAGAGTGGTGAAGCACCTGGAATGGAACAAGAGTATAAACACCAACCAGCACAGATTTATGGAAGGCAAATCCTGTGTCACAAACCTACTGGAGTTTTATGATAAAGTAACAGAAGTAAGACACAAGAGAGAGGGGTGGGTTGATTGCATCTTCTTGGACTGCAAGAAGGCCTTCGACACAGTTCCTCACAGGAGATTGGTGCAGAAGCTAGAGGAACAGGTGCGTATAACAGGAAGGGCGCTGCAATGGATTGGAGAATACCTGACAGGGAGGCAACAACGAGTCATGGTACGTGATGAGGTATCACAGTGGGCACCTGTGACGAGCGGGGTCCCACAGGGGTCGGTCCTAGGACCAGTGCTATTTCTGGTATATGTGAATGACATGATTGAAGATTTAGACTCAGAAGTGTCCCTGTTTGCAGATGATGTGAAGTTAATGAGGAGAATTAAATCAGATGAGGATCAGGTAGGACTTCGAAGAGACCTGGACAGGATGGACACCTGGTCCAGCAACTGGCTTCTCAAATTTAACCCCACCAAATGCAAAGTCATGAAGATCGGGGAAGGGCAAAGAAGACCGCAGATAGAGTAGGGCTAGGTGGCCAAAGACTGCAAACCTCGCTCAAAGACAAAGATCTTGGGGTGAGTATAACACTGAGCACATCTCCGGAAGCACACATCAACCAGATAACTGCTGCAGCATATGGGCGCCTGGCAAATCTGAGAATACCGTTCCGATACCTTATTAAAGAATTGTTCAGGACACTGTACAACGTGTACATCAGGCCCATACTGGAGTATGCAGCACCTGTTTGGAAACCACACTTGATCAAGCACGTCAAGTAATTAGAGAAAGTGCAGAGGCTTGTGACAAGGTTAGTTCCAGAGCTAAGGGGAATGTCCTACGAAGAAAGGTTAAGGGAAATTGGCCTGATGACACTGGAGGACAGGAGGGTTAGGGGAGACTTGATAACAACATACGAAATACTGCGTGGAATAGACAAGGTGGACAGAAACAGGATGTTCCAGAGAGGGGACACAGAAACAAGAAGTCACAATTGGAAGTTGAAGACCCAGATGAGTCAAAGGGATGTTAGGAAGTACTTCTTCAGTCATATAGTAGTCAAGAAGTGGAATAGCCTAGCAAGTGAGGTAGTGGAGGCAGGAACCATACATAGCTTTAAGATGAGGTATGATAAAGGTCATGGAGCAGGGAGAGAGAGGACCTAGTAGCATTCAGTGAAGAGGCAGGGCCAAGAGCTGAGTCTCAACCCCTGCAACCACATTTAGGTGAGTACACACATATATATATAAATAATAAAATTAACAGTAATAATTAAAACAATTGAAGTATTCTAATATTCAATGCAAAAGAGTTGTTGTACACAGATGTCTACCTGACAGCCACTGACGAGTTTGGAAGTAATGTGAGCCACTCCATGATGCTAGGAATAGGTTCAATAACCATGGTCACAAGGCATGTGAACATGCCAATTGTTTCAAGATCTTGGTCCTCATTACTATGCACAAGTGTTTAAAATTTGAAGACAACTGGAGAATGATGCATTATTGAGTTATGAACAAAATAAAATTTAAAAGTTGGAGAAAGAAAAAAAATTCAGGCAATCTATAAAGGTACCCTTTCAGGGACACACAATAATATGTACAGCAATTCACTGTTGCAAGATATGCTTAATACAGTTAACTGCATAAATCGAGAGAGCAACCCACCTCGCCTTTCTTCAAGAGGTAACCTTCTTTGTCAATCTGTGTTGGAGATACACTGTAAGCACACAAATTTTTTTCATTGATCTTCATCTTGAAATGAAACAGTTGTCAAATCTTGAAAAGTGAAGCATCTAGTCCAGGTAGACTGTCAGGGCAAAAACACTGAATTTTAATACTCTACTGCATTTAATGTGTATAAACCAATAACATCAATGCAAAACCTAACCATAAAGGTGGGGAACTGATTGGAAGACATGCCATGAATTTTCAATAATCTTGTTGCATTGTCAGACAATTCATAATCATACAGTTTTTTTAATATATGAAGAAAATAATGTACAGTAATAATACTGGAAAAACTCTAATACTGAGGTAAAGTGTGCGTTTTAGACTACAATAACTCTCACAGAATGGATTGAATTTGTGCCAAAGTATCAGTATTGGTGGGCATAGTTTAAAATTAATGGTACTGGCATCAGTCTAAAGTTAAGTATCAGTATTCATCAGCTAATTTTAATAGTATTGGTAACAGCATCAGTATCGGCTAAAACTGAATATCAGTAACAGTAAAAATTTACCAGAGGTATCATCCATAGTTCAAATCCATGGCAAGCCAATCCTAAAACCAGCAGACCATGGCTCACCACAGGTTCATACCAAATATATTATGAATTTAAATTCTTGTTATCATGATCTTGTAAGTCAGTAATTTGAGTACTGTATCCTGATACTAAATCTGACATCAGAATTAGATACATAAATAACCCGCACATAGAAGAGAGGAGCTTACGACAACATTTTGGTCCAACTTGGACCATTTGCAAAGTCACACTAACGAAAAGGAGAGGAGGAGGGAGTATATGTAGGCAGGAGGAGGTAGTGGTAGTAGTGGAGGTAAAAGGTAGTAGTGGAGGTAAAAGGTAGTAGTGGAGGTAAAAGGTAGTAGTAGAGGGAAAGGTAGTATGGAGGAGGAGGAGGAGCCAGTCAAATACTAAGAAAGAGGAGCACTGCAAGGGAGCTAGGTGCCTACAGAGGGTAAGAGCAAGAACACAGAGGAGGGGGGAAATAAAATAAATAAATAAATAATGAAGGAACAAATACCCAAGGCAGAAGAAAAGGAAAGGAAAGAGGAAAGGGGAAGAGGGAGAAGAAGAAAAAGGAGGAATCAGGTTAAGTCACGCTAGTGTGACTTTGTAAATGGTCCAAGTAGGACCGAAATGTCATCGTAAGCTCCTCTCTTCTATGTGCGGGTTATTTGTGTATCATTCCAGTCATGGTATTGTGCCTTTTTTTGTTTTCAGAAGTAGCCTATCATGTAAGAAGATTAGCAAAAAAAAAAAAAAAAAAAATTCATATACAGTGGACCCCCCCCGAGTTTCATGATTAATCCGTTCCAGAGAGTCTGCCGACTGGCAAAATTCACAATTGGCGAATCTATTTTCCCCATAAGAAATACAGTGGACCCCCGGCATACGATACATTTTAATGCAAAAATTTTGCCTCGCCTCATGCGATTTGTCAGAGACGCATCCCACGTGTGGCCTCAGCGCCAGTGTTCACAAGCCAGCTAGTGAGGTCGCATCTACGCATACATTCGGTACATTTCACATTATACCAGTGTTTTTAGTGCTTGTAACTACAAAATAAGTCACCATGGGCCCTAAGAAAGCTTCTAGTGCCATCCCTGTGGTAAAAAGGGTGAGAATTAGTATGGAATTGAAAAAAGAGATTAAGGAAATGTGTGCAAAGTGGCTTGAGGTGCAAACCTTTATGGATGAAAATCACCCTCACACAGCTATTGCAAGCCGTGCTGGTGACTATTACAATGACAATGTTGTGAACCACTTTAGACAAATCATAAAGGAACGAGAGGTACAGGCCTCTATGGACAGATTTGTTGTGCGACACAAGTCCACTGACTCTCAAGCAGGTCCTAGTGGCATTAAAAGAAGAAGGGAAGTAACCCTGGAAAAGGACTTGATACCTCAAGTCCTAATGGAAGGGGATTCTCCATCTAAACAATAAGTTCGACACTCTCCCCTCCTCCCATCCCATCAATCATCACCAGATCTTCATTAAAGGTAAGTGTCATGTATTCTATTGTTAGTAGAGTACTACTTACTGTGCATGTCTTTTTCAGTTTGTGTGCATTAAACTTAATATTTGATGCGGTAAAACTTTTTTTTTTTTTCATACTTTTGGGTGTCTTGCATGGATTAATTTGATTTCCATTATTTCTTATGGGGAAAATTAATTCGCCTTACAATAATTCCTGCATACAATGAGCTCTCAGGAACGGATTAATATCGTATGCCGGGGGTCCACTGTAATGGAAACCCAATTAATCCGTTTCAGACAGCCAAAAGTATTAACAAAAGAGAATTTTTTTAAAGATTAAATATAGATTTACATACAGAAAACAATGACAAATAAATATAAAGCACTAATAAAATGGATAAATGAACATTTAACATCACACTTAACCTTTGTAGATGAATGGTTCAGAGAACCGACATGTTGATAAATTAGATACATGTGCAACTCTTGGGTATCTTTATTGAGGAAACGTTTCGCCACACAGTGGCTTCATCAGTCCATACAAAGGAGAATCTTGAAGAACAGGAGGAGAATGAGGTTATCAGTCCCTCAACCTTGAGTCGATGTGGTCAGTCCATCAATCTTGAATAGAATATGGCATATGGGCGGAGAAGGAGCTTATAAACCGTAGGCAGGAGAGGTGCAGCAGTTGTGGGTGGTGTCACATTTGTTCAAGATTCTCCTTTGTATGGACTGATGAAGCCACTGTGTGGTGAAACGTTTCCTCAATAAAGATACCCAAGAGTTGCACGTGTGTCTAATTTATCAACATGTCAGTTTTCTGAACCATTCATCTACAATCCTGTCAGACACTGCAACTTCTTGGGATCTTAATACAGTGGACCCCCGCATAATGATCACCTCCGAATGCGATCAATTATGTAAGTGTGTTTGTACGTGTATGTTTGGGGGTCTGAAATGGACTAATCTACTTCACAATATTCCTTATGGGAACAAATTCGGTCAGTACTGGCACCTGAACATACTTCTGGAGTGAAAAAATATCGTTAACCGGGGGTCCACTGTACTTGGGAATTCTTCGCTTCCCTAACCCTTGGGCACGACCTACTTCCACATTGAACAAATGTGACACCACCTACAACTGCTACACCTCTCCTGCCTACAGTTTATAAGCTCCTTCTCCGCCCATATGCAGTATTCTATTCAAGATTGATGGACTGACCACATCGACTCAAGGTTGAGGGACTGATTACCTCATTCTCCTCCTGTTCTTCAAGATTCTTACTTTTAGCCCTAGCCATGGTTCCAATGAATAAAAGAAATGCTTTTCATTATGTAAAGCACTTACACAGTACATTATCCCTTAACCCTTTGACTGTTTCAGGCCCCTCTCTGAAACTGTCATTCTATGTCGCTCAATTTTTGAAAAAAAAAAAAAATTATTTTTTCTTATGAAATGATAGAGAATCTTTTCCCGATGGTAATGACACCAAAAGTTCAAAATTTGGTTGAAAACTCGTGGAATTATGCTCCCGCGAAGTTAGCGGTCTCGGCGACATATGCGTATCGGCGATTTCGCCGACTTTGAGCCCTATTTTCAGCCAATTCCATTGTTCCAGTTGACCAAACTCATAGCTATTTCTTTAGAACTCCATTTTATCTATCAGCTGAGTACAAGAAACCTCCCATTTACTAATTTGGACTACCCAATATGGTGGTCAGAAATTGGCAATTTGGCCAATTTCACGCAAAATAAAAAAGATGCCAATTTCAAAATAGGGTCCAGAATAAACAAGGTAGACATTCGTGGCACTAAAATAACATATGCTCTGTTCATTAGTCACATCTCTAGGCCCCTCTTATATTATTATTGATTTCTATTTTGATTTTTTATTCATACAAAAAAATACAAAATTTACTGTTATGCAGACGACTGCATTATTGTAAAAATGGTATAAATAATATCAGTGCACTAGTGAAAGAATATTAGACTCCCCAGTTGACGTGTATTGGACGTGTGGTGTGATTTATTTACTCTTGAACATTGGTAAAAATCGAACATTTCCGCTACTTTGAGCTCAGTTTCAAGGTCGTTTTCATCGTAAAAGTAATGAAAATCATCTCTGTTTCTGTAATATGTTTTCCATTTTATCACCTAAGACCATGAAAACGCAAATACAACGATAAATACTATACGAAAATACACATCAAAGTCGGCGTTTTATTCCAAAAAAACGATCAGAGTTTTTTTTTTCTCATTACGTAATGTGTGCTGCAGGATTTTTTTTACGTGGTGCACACTGACCACACAGACCCATTCTCTCACATGTGGGCCTACCAGCTTTCTCCCACTTGATTTGAAGCCGCTAGAATTATTGAGTATATATACGTCAAAAACATTGGCTCGTAAGACGTATTTATACGTCGAAAACAGTCAAAGGGTTAAAGATAAGGTGACTTTGAAGCCACTGTGGGTTGCCATGAGCTCAGTCTCATGAATCAGGAGAATATGCTTTATTATTATGGTAATATGAACACTACAGCTTATTTGCCTATCACAATTGATCTAATATGACATAAGAAACAATATAAATAACATAAAACATGTTAAATACTCCAGAATGAATAATATTTGGCATAACACCGAGCAGTTCGACAGAGTTATGAAGAGGATATGGTAAACAAATACCATTCTCCTATCCTTGTCTTGGGGGCTTATATTAGAGAAAACGGAGTGTAGCACAGGGCTATGATATACACTCATACTCCACCATAAACATGAAACAAAAAAGTTATTTTCTCTCTATAGATTATCACACATAGCAGCATATGTGTAGAGAACCTAGGATAACCCCAAAAAAGTCAACGTGGCTTATTTTTAGTACCTGGCTTGGGTTAGCCATATATGATTTTTGGTAAATATTCGATTCCCAGCCACAGTAGAAACATTAGGCATGTTTCTTTACACCTGTTGTCTATGTTTACCAATCAGTAAATGGGTACCTGGGTGTTAGTCGACTAGTGTGAGTGTTATCCTGGGACACTGACCTAATTTTCTTGAAATACTCAGCATAACAAGTGCCTTTCTATACAGTAGTATGTCACTGATGTCAGCTAGGCCTGTATACCTTGTACTTATTTTGCAGGTACAATCACTAAAAACGCTGTGATAATATGAAATGTTCCGATTGTATGCGTGGATGCGACCGCACTGGCTGGCTTGTAAACACTGGCACCCATGGGACAACTGAGGCGTGCTCAGGCCACACGTGGACGCGTCTCAAACAAATTGCGTTGGGTGAGTTTTTTAGCGTTAGCCGAGGCAAAATTTTTGCATTAAAATGTATCGTTAGCTGGATTTAACATTAGCTGATGCCATCATTAGCTGAGGGTCCACTGTATACAGGGTCTAAAGCCAGTAACAAACAACAAAATACCTTTCATCTGTGGACTGCTTGCAGAGGCAAATGCAATGCTCGCAGCTTTCACAGAGATCCACATAAAGGATCACTTGGACAACGAAATATGGATCCCAGGTTACAACCTATACAGATGCGACAGAGTGAACAGGCAAAAGGAAGGGGGAAGGGGGGGGGGGGTTGGCCTGTATATCACAGAGTCACTTATTTGCACAGAACTGCTTAATGCCTCAAATGAAGTAGTGGAAGTTTTAGCAGTAAAGATTGAGAACTAAAACCTAGTCAATGTGGTAGTCTACAAGCCTCTGGATGCAACGTCCCAGCAATTCCTTGAACAGCTGCTAAAAATTGACCACTGTCTGGAAAATCTTCCAGCTCCTGCCCCCAACATCTTGTTCCTGGGGGATTTCAACTTGAGGCACCTAAAATGGAGGAATATAGCAAATAATGTTGTTGCAGTGATAACACCAGGAGGCAGCTCTGACGAGAACTCTCTCACACACACACACACACATCGGGGCCAGGAGCTCGGACTCGACCCCCGCAACCTCAACTAGGTGAGTACACACACACACACACACACACACACACACACACACACACACACACACACACACACACACACACACAAGCTTTTAAATCTCTGCACAAAATTCAACTTAAACCAGCAAATAATAGAGCCTACTAGACTGGAGAAAACACTAGACCTCATCTTCACTAACAATGATGATCTGATACGAAATGTCACTATATCGAAAACAACATACTCAGGTTCAGACACGTATGCGTGGAGCCCCAGACCGATAAAATGAGATCAGTCACAAGGGAGCCTTCACCAAATTCAACTTCAATAACAAGAACATAAAGTGGGACCAAGTAAACCAAGTCCTAAACGATATAAGCTGGAAAGATAGACTAAGCAACAAAGACCCAAACTTATGCCTAGAACAGATTAACTCGGTGGCACTCGATGTATGCTCAAGGCTTATTCCTTTAAAAAAAAGGAGGAGTAGATGTAAAATAGAAAGAGACAAGCGCTCCCTTTACAGGCGACGGAAAAGAATAACAGAGCAGCTAAAAGAGGCCAATACATATATCTGAAATGCGTAGGGAGACACTGGTCAGAGAAATAGCAAACATCAAACTTAAGCTAAAGGAATCTTATAAGAGTCAGGAATCGCGGGAAGAACTAAAAGCCATAAATGAAATCGAAAGAAACCCAAAGTATTTCTTCTCCTATGCCAAATCAAAGTCGAGAACAACATCCAGTATTGGGCCCCTACTTAAACAAGATGGGTCCTACACAGATGACAGCAAGGAAATGAGTTAGCTACTCAAGTCCCAATATGACTCAGTTTTTAGCAAGCTGCTAACCAGACTGAGAGTCGAAGATCAAAATGAATTTTTTATGAGAAAGCCATAGAATTTGGTAAACACAAGCCTATCTGATGTTATCCTGATGCCAAATGACTTCGAACAGGCAATAAATGACATGCCCATGCACTCTGCCCCAGGGCCAGACTCATGGAACTCCGTGTTCATCAAGAACTGCAAGAAGCCCCTATCATGAGCTTTTACCATCCTATGTAGAGGGAACATGGACATAGGGGTCGTCCCATAGTTACTAAAAACAACAGACATAGCCCCATTCCACAAAGGGGGCAGTAAAGCAATAGTAAAGAACTACAGACCGATAGCACTAACATCCCATATCATAAAAATCTTTGAAAGGGTCCTAAGAAGCAAGATTGCCACCTATCTAGATACCCATCAATTACACAACCCAGGGCAACATGGGTTTAGAGCAGGTCGCTCCTGTCTGTCCCAACTACTGGATCACTACGACAAGGTCCTAGATGCACTAGAAGACAAAAAGAATGCAGATGTAATATATGCAGACTTTGCAAAAGCCTTCGACAAGTGTGACCATGGCGTAATAGCGCACAAAATGCGTGCTAAAGGAATAACAGGAAAAGTTGGAAGATGGATCTATAATTTCCTCACAAACAGAGCACAAAGAGTAGTAGTCAACAGAGTAAAGTCTGAGGAGGCTACGGTGAAAAGTTCTGTTCCACAAGGCACAGTACTCGCTCCCATCTTTTTTCTCATCCTCATATCTGACATAGACAAGGATGTAAGCCACAGCACCGTGTCTTTCTTTGTAGATGACACCCGAATCTGCATGACAGTGTCTTCCATTGAAAACACTGCAAGGCTCCAGGCGGACATCAACCAAATCTTTCAATGGGCTGCAGAAAACAATATGAAGTTCAACGATGAGAAATTTCAATTACTCCGATATGGTAAACAAGAGGAAATTAAAACTTCATCAGAGTACAAAACAAATTCTGGCCACAAAATAGAGCGAAAAACCAACGTCAAAGACCTGGGAGTGATCATGTCGGAGGATCTCACCTTCAAGGACCATAACATTGTATCAATCACATCTGCTAAAAAAATGACAGGATGGATAATGAGAACCTTCAGAACTAGGGATGCCAAGCCCATGATGACACTCTTCAGGTCACTTGTTCTATCTAGCCTGGAACATTGCTGCACACTAACAGCACCTTTCAAGGCAGGTGAAATTGCTGACCTAGAAAATGTACAGAGAGCCTTCACGGCACGCATAACGGAGATAAAACACCTCAATTACTGGGAGCTCTTGAAGTTCCTGAATCTGTACTCCCTGGAACGCAAGCGGGAAAGATACATGATTATATACACCTGGAAAATCCTAGAGGGACTAGTACCGAACTTGCACATGAAAATCACTCACAACGAAAGCAAAAGACTCGGCAGACGATGAAAAGCAGGGGTGTCGCTAGCACGTTATGAGATAATACAATAAGTGTCAAGGGCCCGAGACTGTTCAACTGCCTCTCAGCACACATAAGGGGGATTACCAATAGACCCCTGGCTGTCTTCAAGCAGGCACTGGACAGGCATCTAAAGTTGGTACCTGACCAGCCAGGCTGTAGCTCGTACGTTGGATTGCGTGCAGCCAGCAGTAACAGCCTGGTTGATCAGGCTCTGATCCACCATGAGGCCTGGTCACAGACTGGGTCACAGGGACGTTGACTCCCGGAACTCTCTCCATGTAAACTCTAGGAAAGCATTGGTTTGGTAATAGAGTTGTGGATGAATGGAACAAACTGCCGAGTACCGTCATAGAAGCTAAGACCTTGTGTAGTTTTAAAAATAGGTTGGATAAATACATGAGTGGGTGTGGGTGGGTGTGAGTTGGACCTGACTAGCTTGGGCTATCAGGTCTGGTGCCGTGCTCCTTCCTTAACCCTTTGAGGGTCGACAGGCCCTCTCCGAAACTCGTTCTCAGGGTCGGCCAAATTTAAAAAAAAAAAAATTATTTTCTCTTATGAAAAGTTAGAGAATCTTTTCCCGATCATAAAGACACAAAAGTTTGAAATTTGATAGAAAACTTACGGAATTATGCTCTCGCAAAGTTAGCGGTCTCGGCGATATTTACGCATCGGCGATTTTGCCCACTTTGAGCCCCATTTTCGGCCAATTTCACTGTACTAGTCGACAAAAAACATGAATATTTCGCTAGAACTCCATTTTTTCTATCGAATGGGTGCAAGAAACCACCCATTTATGAAATTCAACTATCCAGCACAGTGGTCAGAATTTAGCAATTTTGCCAATTTCACACAAATTTCAAAAGATGCCAATTTCCAAATAGGGTCCAGAATAAACAATAAAGACATTCCTGGCACTAAAATGACATTTCCTCTAGTCATTAGTCACGTCTCAAGGCCCCTCTTATATTCTTTTGCTTTCCACTTTGAATTTTTATTCTCACAAAAAATATAAGATTTACTGTTATGCAGACTACTGCATTAGTGTAAAAAATGGTATAAATATTATTGGTGCACTTGTGAAAGAATATTAGACTCACCAGTTGACGTGTATTGCACGCTTGGCACGATTTGTTTACTTTTGAAGTTTGGTAAAAATCGAACATTTCTGCTACTTTGAGCTCAATTTCAAGGCACCTTTCATTGTAAAACCAGTCAAAATCATCTCAATTTCTGTAATATGTCTTCCATTCTATAAAATGAGACCAAGAAAACTAGAATACAACAATAAATACCATACGAAAATACACTGCAAAGTCGCTGATTTATTCCAAAAAAATGGTCAAAGTTTTTTTTTTCTCATTATGCACTGTGTGCTGCAGGATTTTTTTTAGACTGTGCACACTGACCACATAGACCCATTCTTTCATATGAAGGCCTACCAGCTTTCTCCCACTAGATTTGAGGCCGCTAGAATTTATGAGTACTAGTACGTCAAAAACCCCTACGCGTAAGACGTACTAGTACGACGAAAACCCTCAAAGGGTTAAGTGGAAGCGACCTGACTAGGTGGTCATTGTTCTAGGCATGGACCTGCTTCGCATAGGTCAGTGGGCCTGTTGCAGTGTTCCTTCTTTCTTATGTTCTTTATATATGTAAGTGCACGATCTCTGATAACATAATGATCTAATTTGAGGTGCAGAATGCTGTGGTCTACTGTACTGAAAACTTTTCTAAGGTCAACAAAAAGGCCTAGTGGATATTCATTCTTTTCTAGAGCTGTATGAAGAGAGTAGCAGTTTGATGATTGCATCATTTGTGCTTTTATTTTGTCTGAAACCAAACTGGTAGGTATACATATAGTATAGTGTGTATTTCTAGGAAAAAAATACAATCTCTTGTAGTAGGTTGGTAGACAGTAACCACCCAGGGAGGTACAACCGTCCTGCCAAGTGAGTGTGAAACAGAAGCCTGTAACTGTTTTACATGATGGTAGGATTGCTGGTGTCCCTCTTTTCTGTCTCAAAAACATGCTGGATAACAGGTATATCTTGCTACTTCTACTTACACTTAGGTCACACTACACAATGAGACAGAGACAGAACACAAACAGAACGACAGCAGCTGAGGGAAAGGACACAAAAGTGAAAGGAGCTAGGAAGGGAGACAAGGACGAAACCAGCAGAGGTTAATCAGAGCAGGGCAGAGCAACAAGAGCAAGCACACACAGAACCATCTCCAGAACCCCACAACCTATCACACCATCCCAACACAAACTACAATTCATACTCACAGCTCCCACCCAACACTCAGCTATAGAATCCCACAGTACACTACCATGTCCCCCAACCTCACAGGCCCCCCAAACCACAGTGTTGGAGAGGAAACTGAAGGTATGGTACACAAACACTGATGGAATAACAAATAAGTGGGAGGAGTGGCACGAAAGAGTCAGAGAGGCATCAATGGACATCATAGTTCTCACAGAAACCAAGCTTACAGGTATGATAACAGATGCCATCATTCCAACGGGATACCAGATCCTGAGGAAAGACAGAGGGAACACGGGGGGGGTGGAGGACTGGCACTGCTGATCAAAAACCGATGGAATTTTAATGAGCTGGAGAGAGGAGACAGTGGAGAAGCAAGTGATTACACAGCGGGAACGCTTCAGTCTGGAGGTCCCAAGGCGGTAATTGCAGTGATGTATAACCCACCACAAAACAGCAGGAGGCCAAGGCAAGAGTGTGATGAGAGCAAGAGAGATGGGTGACACACTGGCTGCAGTGGTCAGAAGGGCTCATGCGTGCAGGGCAAAGCTACTGATCATGGGTGACTTTAACCACAAGGAAATCGATTGAGAGAACTTGGAGCCACATGGGGGCCAAGATACATGGAGGGCTAAGATAATGGAGGTGGTACTGGAAAACTTCATGTACCAACACGTAAGTGACACACTACAAGAGAGAGAGGAGAGGATGAACCAGCAAGACTGGACCTAGTATTCACCTTGAGTAGTGCAGACATTGAGGACATCACATATGAAAGACCCCTTGGGGCCAGCGATCATGTGGTTTTAAGCTTCGAATACACAGTAGAGCTACAAGTGGAGGGGGAAGCAGGAAGGCCAGGATGAATGAAGCCAAACTACAAGAAAGGGGACTACATGGGAATGAGGAACTTCCTGAACGGGGTTCAGTGGGACAGAGAACTGGCAGGGAAGCCAGTAAATGAGATGATGGAATATGTAACAACAATAGGCAAGGAAGGTGAGGTGAGGTTTGTACCCAAGGGTAACAGGAATAATGAAAATTCAATTCAATTCAAGTTTATTCTCTATAAGGGTTACAATGTGGGGTTTACAGGTTTTGGGTATTGTGTGGTTTACTAGGACACCTAGCATGGCTAGGCATTTCGAGCAGACTTAGATTAAATCTTAACATTAAATCCTTACAGATTATGGTATTAAGGCTAAGTGACTGCATCATAATTTGTGAGTTTAGCAATGTGAATGCTTTTGTTTTGGCACAATACAAGGTGTCTATATTGGAGTATCATAGGCAAACTTATGACTAGTTAGGATTTATTATTTTAAGATTAGTATTTCTGGGTTTATAGTCAGTGGGCGAGTGAGTGTAATTGTGAAATTGTGGTTATCATGTAGTTAGTTGTCAGGGTGGATCAGGGAGATAAGATGTTTTCTAACTGTAGTTTTGAAAGTGATGAATGTGTCTGCAGTTCTAGAGTTTTCAGGTAGGGTGTTCCAGATTTTAGGTCCTTTGAAATACATTGAATTTTTGTAAAGGTTTAGTCGAACACAGGGAATGTCATAGAGGTGTTTGTGTCTGGTGTTATGCCTGTGGATCCTGTCACAACTATCAAGAAAGCATTTTAGGTCAAGGTTAATATTGGAATTTATGGTCCTGTAGATATAGATTGCACAGTAGTAAGTGTGGATGTTCTGAACAGGGAGTAAGTTTAGATCAATGAAGAGTAGGGGAGGGGTTTTGCCAGGGATGGGATTTAGTGATTATTCTTACTGCGGCTTTTTGTTGGGTTATTATTGGCTTAAGGTATGTTGCTGCAGTTGAACCCCAAGCACAGATAGCATAGGTGAGGTATGGATATATAAGTGAATGGTATAGTGTGAGAAGGGCAGTTTGCGGTACGTAGTATCGTATCTTGGAGAGGATCCCCACCGTTTTGGATACTTTTTTTGTTATGTGTTGGATATGGGTGCTGAAATTTAGGTTGTTGTCGAGGTATAGGCCAAGGAATTTGCCCTCATTATGTCTGGCAATTAGAGTGTTGTCGAACTTAATGTTAAGTTACGCAACACCTGCTCTGCTACCAAACATAATATACAGTGGACCCCCGGTTTACGATATTATTTCATTCCAGAAGTATGTTCAGGTGCCAGTACTGAACGAATTTGTTCCCATAAGGAATATTGTGAATTAGATTAGTCCATTTCAGACCCCCAAACATACACGTACAAACGCACTTACATAAATACGCTTACATAATTGGTCGCATTGGGAGGTGATCGTAAAGCGGGGGTCCACTGTAGTAGGTTTTGCCAGTGTTAAGTGTAAGCTTATTGGCTGTCATCCAAGTCGATATTTTGAGGAGCTCCTCGTTAACAATGGTGTTGAGGGTGGCAAGATTAGGGTGGGAGATGACATAAGTTGTGTCATCAGCAAAGAGAATGGGTTTCAGGTGTTGGGATATGTTTGGAAGATCATTGATGTAAATGAGGAAGAGCAGGGGTCCAAGGACACTTCCCTGCGGAACTCCAGTATCAAGTGGCCGTATTATGAGCCTGTGTCTTTAATGGTGACATACTGATACCTATTAGAAAGGTAGGATTTAAAATATGCAAGCGCATGGCCTCTTATACCATAGTGGTCAAGTTTGTGGAGTAGGATGCCGTGGTCTACCGTGTCAAATGCTTTTCTTAGGTCAATAAAAATTCCTAGTGGATATTCCTTATTTTCCAATGCTGTGTAAAGCAGGTCTAGCATTTTTATAATTGCATCATTAGTGCTTTTATTTTTCCTGAATCCAAATTGACAGGGGTTGAGTATGTTTTGTGACGTTATAAATGAATATAGTCTCCTGTGCACGAGTTTCTCGAAGATTTTGGATAGCAATGGTAAGTTTGATATTGGCCTATAGTTGTTTATGTCTGTAGGGTCACCACCTTTATGTATTGGTGTAACCCTTGCTGTCTTGAGTAGTGTCGGGAAAGTGTTAGTTTCTAGTGACTTGTTAAAAAGTAATGTAATAGCATGCGAAAGGACATGGGCCGCTTGCTTGTACAATAATGGTGGGACGTGAGACAGATTCCCCGAGTTATTTTTAAGTGACTTTATGATTGCGGTGACTTCCGTGGGCTCAGTTGGTACAAGATAGAAGGAATTTGGGAAATTCCCATCTAGGTAGTCCCCGGCACGGGCATTGGTACATGGGATTTTACTGGCGAGATTAGATCCTATGTTTGAGAAGAAATCGTTTATATTGTTAGCTGTATCAGTGGGATGCAGTGGTGTTTCATGAGGCTTAGTTAGAACAATATTCTTGTTTTTTTTTAGTTTGTGAGTCCCCAGAATCTGGGAAAGTGTTTTCCAGGTCTTTTTTATATCTCCTCTTGTGTCAGTGAATCTGCTGGAGTAGTACAGTTGTTTGGCTTTCTTTATTAATTTGGTGAGAACTGTTGAATATTGTTTAAGAATATCTTAGTGTATTAAGCCCTGTCTATATTGCTTTTCATATTGGTGTTTCTTATCAATGGATTTCAGAATGCTGCTGGTTAGCCATGGGCAACCAAGCCGTTTATTCGTGATCTGTTTCGTTTTTATAGGACAATGTTTGTTGTATAGTGTAAATATTTTGTTAAGAAAAATGTCTGCCCAATCGTCAATACCATTGGCATTGGAGAATTCTGTAGGCCAGTCAACAGTCTCTAGGTCTGCTGTGAAATTCCTTATTGAGGCCTCGTCATGGAGTCTAAATGAAACTTTGTTGTATTCGAGTGGTGGCTTACTAATGTTTGTTAAGAGGAAGGTTGGGTAGTGGTCAGTAGTGCTGTCTGTGATTATCCCTGATTTAAGGGGGCTAGTATATTGGTCCATATGTGGTCTATTATGGTTGCACTTGTCTCAGTCAGCCTGGTTGGTTTAGTTATTGTTGGTATGAGAAGTGTGTTGTTCATATTGTTGATGAAATCAGTTACAGTCTGATCATCTGGTAGGCCAAGGTTGATATTGAAGTCTCCAGCTAAGAGAAGGTGGTGCTTGTTCATCTGTCTGTTTGTTATTAGTGACTTTAGATTCTCACTGAAGTTTGGGATGTTTGTGTGGGGTATCCGGTATATGGCACCGATTGTTATAAGCGTCTTGAGTTTTTTTTACAGTAAAATTAGCAAAAATGTATTCCCCATATTCATCATTAAAGCAATTAGTGCTAATACAAGATAGCTGGTTAGAGTAATAGATTGCAGTACCACCCCCAACTTGGTATGGTCTGCAGTTGTGGATTGCTGTGTATCCTGGTAGTGGGTAGATATCAATTGTGTCCTGCTTAAGCCAGGTCTCAGTAAGAATAATGCAGAAGGGTGTCTTTAGTGACTCAAGGAGTGCCAGGAGGTCATCATAGTGTTTGCTTAAGGACCTGATGTTGTAGTTAAGAACTGATAGACTTTGAGCTGGCTTGTGATGCTGTGTAATAAAGGCAGTTACTTTCCAATAAGTTTTGATTGTGTGTTAGATAATGGAGGTGAGAGCTGACTTGCGACGAGGCATGGTGAACAAGGGTGACTGAGCCGGCGTTCCCACAATGCTATGCAGGCGCCTAGATTTTTTGTTTACGGCGCACACCCACGGCACAGACCCATTCTCTCATATGTAGGCCTATGAGCGCTTTCGCGCTAAATTTGACGGCGCTAGAATTTTGGCGTAGATCTACGGTTTGGACACTCACCGACCAGCCGTAGATCTACGGGACGGACTCTGAAAGGGTTAACCAGACAAACACTATACGTTATCACCTACCAGTAACTAAAAAAAAATCCTAAATAATTTACGATTGCTCAATTAATTAAGCATTACTTCAAACTTAAAAGTGTTTCAATTTCATTATTATAAATTGTGCTAAACTGTAATACTGTAATTTTTTATATACTTCATCTCAAATATAAATTCAGTTGCTGTAAAGCACTTGCTACCTTTGTTGTAATAAGAAAAACGATGTATAATAAAAATTTACTACTCTCTATATCTCTCTATATATTTGCATTTAAATCAAAGTTGTAATCATACAGTGCAAAGAAATCAAACTTTTATTTTTTTTTATCTTTACCTGTAATAAGATAAAAATCCCCAGGTTTTATTTATTTATTTATTTATTTATTTTATGTCTTTGCAAACAGTACATTTAGATTTTGTATTTACAATAGTGGGTTGCAATGCAAAGAGAGCCTCTATTATGCCTAGGCATTATGGGCCAACTTAACATTATTGACTTACAGTCTACTTAATACTAAGGAGTATATCATAGTTGTACAGTAGGATAGTAATTACTTCATAGTTGTTCAGTAGAATATTAATTATAAATGAATCAAAATTTGTAAAATACAAAGATATATTTATATTCTAAAATGCTTTTGTGAAAACAATGATTCAATTATATTCCTGTCAACAATGGATAAAAGGTTCAATGTGATTATTTCAGTTATGATGTGGGAGTACATAAGTGAGTAAATGTGTACTGAGTACATATTTAGCATTTAGTCTAGGGTGATTAAGTGGCTTTTGAGAAGTCTTAAATTGATTTTCAGACTGGGTTACTTTAATATCTTCTGGTAATGAATTCCATATTTTGGGGCCCTTTATGTGCATAGAGTTTTTACACAGTGTGATATGGACACGAGGTATATCAAAAAGAGATCTGTGTCTTGTGTTGTGGTCATGTGTCCTGTTTAGGTTGGTGAGGAGAAGTTTGACTGGGGGGTTTATATTTGCGTATATTGTTCTGTGTATGTAGTAGGCACATGAATAAGTATGGATGTTCTTAATCATGAGCAGATTCAGACTTTTGAAAATTGGTGGAGTATGCTGGCGGGAGTGGGAATTTGTTACCATTCTTACTGCTAAAGTAAAAGGACACAAGTGCAACTAATGTGACATTTTATTGTGGCAACGTTTTGCTCTCCAGGAGTTTTATCAAGCTTGATAAAGCTCCTGGAGAGTGAAACATTGCCACAATAAAATGTCACATTAGTTGCACTTGTGTCCTTTTACTTTACATATTGTCGGTAATTCCACCAACTTTATTACATTCTTACTGCTGCCTTTTGCTGGGTTATTAGGGGTTTTAGGTCACTGGATGTTGTTGACCCCCATGCACAAATTCCATATGTAAGATAAGGGTATATGAGTGAATGGTACAGTGCCAGGAGAGCTGATTGTGGAACGTAGTACCTTATCTTTGATAGTATGCCTACAGTCTTGGAGATTTTTTTGGTGATTTGTTGTATATGTGTCTGGAACTTAAGGCTACTGTCAAGGTGGATACCTAGGAATTTTCCCTCTGTGAGTCTTGTGACTGATGATCCGTTTAGCGTTATGTTAATTGGATCATTTGTAGATTTTTTTCCAAACTGAATGAAATAGGTTTTATCAGTGTTCAGGGTAAGTTTATTAGTCATCAGCCAGGCAGATATTTTCTGTAATTCAGCATTGACTGTGTTTGCTAGTATGACTGTGTTTGGGTGGGAAAAGACATATGTAGTGTCATCTGCAAATAATATGGGTTTGAGTAGCTGTGAAACATTCGGTAGATCATTGATGTAGATGAGAAAGAGGAGTGGTCCAAGGACACTTCCTTGTGGGACTCCTACTGTGACTGGTGGTGTGGAAGAGTTAGCATCACTGACATACTTTATTTATTTATTTATTTATTTATTTATTTATTTATAATTTGAGCACACTTACAGAGGTACAAAAAAATACAGATAAGAGCAGCATGCCAAAGCCACTTATACTATGCATAGCATTACGGGCTAAATAAACTATTATTATTATTATTATTAATTACAGAAGGACTCAGAAGACACATATTGAGTTCTGTTACTAAGGTATTACTTTAGGTAGTTGAGGAAGTGGTTTACTGACAAACACTGAGGCATTAACACCTGACATGTTAACACAAACACGAATTAACTTACGTACGGGTAAAGCAACACGGTTAAGATAAAACAATTCACTGAATTCACAGTCAAATTCAACATATAATTCTTCCTATGAGTGTAACATTCTCCGCCATGACACTCTTATCTCCGCCTTATACTATGTATTATCTCATCTATATAACTATCAGTAAATTTCAAATCACATGAAACTTTAATTAGAAAAAAGCAGATTATAAAAAATATTATAAAACAAAGTCAATAATTACATAAATTTTAAAGAGACACAAAATATATTTATAGTATTATCTATTACATTATGTGGATATATTACTTATTGTGCTATTATATTTTTTTTCCCAAATAAACAAGATTTATTGACAACTATAAATAAGTTTATCTAGGCACAGATACACATAAATACAATTATCATACATAGAGTAAATTACCCAAGATAACCCAAAAAAGGTCACATAAAATGACCTATTTCTATTTCCATTTAAACCTAATGGAAATAAGTCACTTTGACTTTTTTGGGTTATCCTAGGTAATTACACATATATGATATGTATTGACCTAGTTGAGGTTGCAGGGGTCGAGTCCTAGCTCCTGGCCCCACCTCTTCACTAGTCGCTACTAGGTGTATGATAATTTATGTATCTGTATTTATGTATACCTGTACCTGAATAAACTTACTAACTCAACGGTGTGAAAATTAGTTACAGTAAAAGGAGATACATTAATAACAGAGTAAACTGAGTTATTTACATTAAAATTGAAGAGATGATCAGCTTAACAATTATAATAACAATAATAATTTTATTTTAACAAGATACATGTTTGTACAAGGAGTGTAATAATATGGTGAACATGCCAAAATCGCCTTTATATGCAGAACATTTCCGGCAAACTTAAGACTAGTATAAATAACAAAAAGGCACAATACCGTGACTGGAACGATACACAAATAACCCGCACATAAAAGACAGAAGCTTACGACGACGTTTCGGTCCGACTTTGTCAATGGTCCAAGTCGGACCGAAACGTCGTCGTAAGCTTCTGTCTTTTATGTAAGACTAGTATAAGATTAATAAGGCAACAACATTTCTGTAATTGTACATATGACCATTAGGTGAGTTACAATAAATAAAAGAAAACTGAATATTCAACTAGCTCACGCTTAGTAAGTTCAGTAGAGAATAATTACACTTTTGATATAGTTTATAAAAATACAGTATTACAATTTACCACAATTTAAAACAATTACATACTTACGTATTTACTTACGTACTTATACTTTACTTACGTATTTACTTACGCATTTACTTTACTTACGTATTTATTTTACTTACGTATTTATTTTACTTACGTATTTACTTACGTGCTTATATTTTACTTACATATTTACTTACGCATTTACTTTACTTACGTATTTATTTTACTTACGTATTTACTTACGTATTTATTTACTTACGTATTTATTTTACTTACGTATTTATTTTACTTACGTATTTACTTACGTATTTATTTTACTTACGTATTTACTTACGTATTTATTTTACTTACGTATTTACTTACGTATTTATTTTACTTACGTATTTACTTGACTTCTATAATTCCTTATACAATTATATATCATGTCTAAATAAACTATTATTATTATTATTATTATTAATTACAGAAGGACTCAGAAGACAATGTAAATAGAGGTGTCAGTAGCTCTTACAACCCACACAACGAGAAGGAAACACTGCCAAGATGAACACTATTTTCTCAGTTTTTCGGCTGCCACACTTGTCTGGCGTTGTGGGCGGTATTTATGGAACATGTAGGACAATGTTCACACGCCCACTGGTGCCTCACGCCCTCAGCAGCACGCCCACACCTGTGTTTGGTCTTGGTGGTGGTGGTGCCCCTCAAGCACCACTGCTGCTGCGTCTGCAAACTCCTTTTGGTAAAATATTTACTGCAGTGTTTCCCCTCTCTACATCACAGTCTTTTGATCCAAGGATAATGAGCTAGCTTCCCTCCCCTGGGATCAAATCTTATTGCCTCCCGTTCCCCAGCTGCTGTATTATGCCTAGCATTTGCAGTGAATGTAATAATAATAATAATAATAATAATAATAATAATAATAATAATAATAATATAATAATAATAATAATAATAATAGTGATTTTGCCCCTCATGGAAAGTTGCCCATTATTGCAACAATATTTAACAAATCTATATCATCCTCAACCTTCCCATCCATACTCAAGACAGCAAGGGTCACCCCAGTCCACAAAGGTCTAAATCCAACTGATTTGAACAATTACAGACCCATATCAAACTTGCCCTTACTCTCCAAGATATTTGAAAGAATAATACACAAACAACTTTTCTCCTGCCTTACATCAAACAACATGCTTAACTCATGCCAGTTTGGATTTAGACCAAAAAAAAGTACGAATGATGCTATTATACAAATGCTTGACCTAATATACACAGCTCTTGATAAAAATGAATATCCTCTGGGGCTCTTTGTCGATCTAAGAAAAGCGTTTGACACAGTTGACCACAATCTCTTGCACCTCAAACTGAATCATTATGGCATAAGAGGACATTGTCTTGACTACCTAAAATCCTATCTTAATGACAGACACCAGTATGTATATGCAAATGGAGTCAACTCTGCTATCCAACCTGTAGCTGTAGGAGTACCCCAAGGTAGTGTCTTAGGCCCACTCCTCTCTCATCTGCATCAATGATCTCCCCAATGCATCCCAGCTCCTTACACCAGTTCTATTCGCAGATGACACTACATATGTCTACTCCCATTCAGACCCAGCTGTGCTTGAAAACACTGTAAACAATGAACTGCTAAAGATATATGCTTGGATGATGACTAACAAACTCACTCTCAACATAGACAAAACATACTTCATGCTGTTTGGCAACAGAGCTTTAAATATTAAACTCAACATACTGTTAAATGGTTCCCCTATATCAAGACACACGGAGGGCAAATTTCTAGGTCTTTTCCTTGACTGTAATCTTAAATTTCAGTTCCATACCCATCACATAGCCAAGAAAATTTCCAAATCAGAAGGAATCCTTTCCAAGATACGCTAATATGCACCACAAATGACTCTCCTTACCCTGTACCACTCTGTAATATATCCTTACCTCACCTATGGTATCTGTGCCTGGGGCTCAACCACTGCCAACCACCTTAGACCCTTAATAATCCAACAAAAAGCTGCTGTGCGGGTGATAACCAGCTCCTGTGCTAGACAGCACACCCCACCACTTTTCAAAAGACTCAACTTCCTAAATATACAAGACATACACTCATATTATTGTGCCTACTACACATACAGAACTTTAAACTCCACTGTAAACCCTTCCCTAAAACTACTCCTCGACAGTTACAACAGAATGCACAGTCACAATACAAGGCATAAGGCACTTTTCGACATCCCTCGAGTAAGACTCTCACTATGCAAGAACGCTATGCACATAAAAGACCCAAAGATCTGGAACTCGTTACCGGAACAGGTCAAGGATCCCCAGACAGCTTATGAATTTAGGACTCTGCTAAAAAAAATCATCTTATTATTATTATTATTAACACACTGGCTGATTCCCACCAAGGCAGGGTGGCCCGAAAAAGAAAAACTTTCACCATCATTCACTCCATCACTGTCTTGCCAGAAGGGTGCTTTACACTACAGTTTTTAAACTGCAACATTAACACCCCTCCTTCAGAGTGCAGGCACTGTACTTCCCATCTCCAGGACTCAAGTCCGGCCTGCCGGTTTCCCTGAATCCCTTCATAAATGTTACTTTGCTCACACTCCAACAGCACATCAAGTATTAAAAACCATTTGTCTCCATTTACTCTTATCAAACACGCTCACGCATGCCCCTCGCACACAAAACCTCCTTTACCCCCTCCCTCCAACCTTTCCTATGCCGACCCCTACCCCGCCTTCCTTCCACTACAGACTGATACACTCTTGAAGTCATTCTATTTCGCTCCATTCTCTCTACATGTCCGAACCACCTCAACAAACCTTCCTCAGCCCTCTGGACAACAGTTTTGGTAATCCCGCACCTCCTCCTAACTTCCAAACTACGAATTTTCTGCATTATATTCACACCACACATTGCCCTCAGACATGACATCTCCACTACCTCCAGCCTTCTCCTCACTGCAACATTCATCACCCATGCTTCACACCCATATAAGAGCATTGGTAAAACTATACTCTCATACATTCCCCTCTTTGCCTCCAAGGACAAAGTTCTTTGTCTCCACAGACTCCTAAGTGCACCACTCACCCTTTTCCCCTCATCTATTCTATGATTCACCTCATCTTTCATAGACCCATCCGCTGACACGTCCACTCCCAAATATCTGAATACATTCACCTCCTCCATACTCTGTCCCTCCAATCTGATATCCAATCTTTCATCACCTAATCTTTTTGTTATCCTCATAACCTTACTCTTTCCTGTATTCACTTTTAATTTTTTTCTTTTGCATACCCTACCAAATTCATCCACCAACCTCTGCAACTTCTCTTCAGAATCTCCCAAGAGCACAGTGTCATCAGCAAAGAGCAACTGTGACAACTCCCACTTTATGTGTGATTCTTTATCTTTTAACTCCACACCTCTTGCCAAGACCCTCGCATTTACTTCTCTTACAACCCCATCTATAAATATATTAAACAACCACGGTGACATCACACATCCTTGTCTAAGGCCTACTTTTACTGGGAAATAATCTCCCTCTTTCCTACATACTCTAACTTGAGCCTCACTATCCTCGTAAAAACTCTTAACTGCTTTCAGTAACCTACCTCCTACACCATATACTTGCAACATCTGCCACATTGGCTCCCCTATCCACCCTGTCATACGCCTTTTCCAAATCCATAAATGCCACAAAAACCTCTTTAGCCTTATCTAAATACTGTTCACTTACATGTTTCACTGTAAACACCTGGTCCACACACCCCCTACCTTTCCTAAAGCCTCCTTGTTCATCTGCTATCCTATTCTCCGTCTTACTCTTAATTCTTTCAATAATAACTCTACCATACACTTTACCAGGTATACTCAACAGACTTATCTCCCTATAATTTTTGCACTCTCTTTTGTCCCCTTTGCCTTTATACAAAGGAACTATGCATGCTCTCTGCCAATTCCTAGGTACCTTACCCTCTTCCATACATTTATTAAATAATTGCACCAACCACTCCAAAACTATATCCCCACCTGCTTTTAACATTTCTATCTTTATCCCATCAATTCCGGCTGCCTTACCCACTTTCATTTTACCTACTGCCTCACGAACTTCCCCCACACTCACAACTGGCTCTTCCTCACTCCTACAAGATGTTATTCCTCCTTACCCTATACACGAAATCACAGCTTCCCTATCTTCGTCAACATTTAACAATTCCTCAAAATATTCCCTCCATCTTCCCAATACCTCTAACTCTCCATTTAATAACTCTCCTCTCCTATTTTTAACTGACAAATCCATTTGTTCTCTAGGCTTCCTTAACTTGTTAATCTCACTCCAAAACTTTTTCTTATTTTCAACAAAATTTGTCGATAACATCTCACCCACTCTCTCATTTGCTCTCTTTTTACATTGCTTCACCACTCTCTTAACCTCTCTCTTTTTCTCCATATACTCTTCCCTCCTTGCATCACTTCTCCCTATCTTATATCACAACATTAACCAAATCACCCAAACATCTACTGACTAGTTTTATCATGTGACCACCTGGCTTTTAATTCTGCCATTCCATAATATATTACCACCTGCACCATTCCTTGTAAATGAGATTTTGTATTAAGTATACACAAGATTTATTAAGTCCAAATTAGATTGTAAAACAGCTAACCACTATTCCATGTTTAGTTTTAAGTATAATTACTATGTACTATTCTCTTATCTAGTTTTAATTAGTTACTGTGTATTAGGATTAGTTTGCCCGAAATGCCTCGACATGACAGTCGCTATCTTTGTACTTAGCAAATCAAAATTGCAATTACACATTGTAACCTTTACAAAGAAATAAACTTATTATTATTATAATAATAATAATAATAATAATAATAATATTTACTACAAGTACATGTACAAGGTATACAGGTGTAGCTGACATCAATGACATACATGTACTACTATATAGAAAGACCCTTGTTATGCTGAGCATTTCAGGCAAATTAGGTCAGTTTTATCCCAGGATGCAACCCACACCAGTTGACTAACACCCAGGTACCCATCTTACTGATTGTGAACATAGACAACCAGTGTAAAGAAACAAACCCACTGTTTCTACCCGCAGTGGGAATTGAACGCAGACCCCTCACTGTGTGAAGCGAGAGCTTTAGCCACCAGGCCACGGGGCAATGCCAGTGAGGTACTCTTGATCCAAGAAATTGGATCTACTCTAACTTCCTGGGATCAACTCTTGACTTACTCCTATTCCTAAAAACTTAAGTTCGGAGAAACACTGCAGCAAGCCTCCTGGCCCATACTAGGCAGGTTCTTCTCAAATTCAAATTAACAGAAATATTTGTAAAACTTGTTCTTAAAAGAGAAGACGTTTCCACCAGAAAAGACAATGATGAAAATGACCCTCTCGGTGGAGTTCTGAAGGTCTCAAATTGGTTTTCTTTGTGTGGTCTTGAGTTTAAACTTTCTGGAATATTGAGTGGGGTTCACTGGGCAGAGCCCTTAAGGCCTCCCAGTTCCTTCATATATCTGCCCTGAGAATGAATTCAGTTGCCTGAACCCAAGGAGAGAACTTCATGATACCCTCTCAACGGAGTCTTGTATAATATATAGGTAAAGGGTTGAATTCTTGTTGATATACGGTGCCCATATAAAAGATGAGAGATATTCAAATTGGAGGAGTCCTGACAGTGTCCATCTTGGGAAATAAAGTTTTTGAAGTATCTTAGCCCTTTGACTGTCACAACCCCAAATCCTGAGGTGTCTCCTGGTGTTGCAAAATATTTGAAAAAAAAAAAAATTTTTCTTATGAAATGATAGAGAATCTTTACCCGATGTTAATGATACCAAAATATGAAATTTGATGGAAAACTTAGGGAATTACGCTCTCACGAAGTTAGCGAGCTCTGCGATATTTACGAATAGGCGATTTCGCCCACTTTGAGTCCTATTTTCGGCTAATTCCATTGCTCCAGTTGACCAAACTCATAGCTATTTCTTTAGAACTCCATTTGTTCTATTGATTGAGTACAAGAAACTGCCCATTTACCGATTTCAGCTACCCAATAAAGTGGTCAGAAATTGGCAAATTGGCTAGTTTCATGCAAATTGAAAAATATGCCAATTTCAAAATAGGGTCTAGAATGAACAATGCAGACATTCCTGGCTCTAAAATTACATTTTCTTTGTTCATCAGTCACGTCTCCAGGCACCTCTGATATTAATCTTGCTTTCTGATTTGAATTTTTATTCAAACAAGAAATAGAAGATTTACTGTTATGCAGACTACTGCACTATTGTAATAATTGTATAATGTCAACCCATTCATGACTGCATATTAGAATGGCTAGTTGGACATTTATTGGACAATGACGTCATTTGTTTACTCTTAAATGTCGGCAAAAATCAAACATTTCCCCTACTTTGAGCTCTATTTCAAGGTCCTCCATTTCTATAATATGTTTTCCATTCTGTCAAATATGACTACAAAAACGAGAATATAACCATAACAGTGGAAAGTGTTTTGTGATTTGAGATGTAGTATAATGCCTAGTGATAGTACAGTGTTGCCCACTGATAGTAAGTATAGTGTTTAGTGATAGTATAGTGTAGTGTTCCTCCTTACTTATGGTCTTACTGGCCCATACTAGGCAGGTCTTTATAAAACTCAATTCTACCAACAAAAATGTTTGTCCAACCCATTTTCAATGTTACCCATGAATAAATTTTGATTGTAGTTACGTCTAGCCTGGACGTAGTTATGTCTAGCCTGGGCATGGTTACATCTAGCATGGGTGTAGTTACATCTAGATGGAGGTATGTACATAGTTACATCTAGCCTGGACATAGTTATGATCTCTCCACATTAATGTAAATGTAAACAGTATTTAAATAAATTAAAGAAAATTCTATTTCTCAAATGATTTGTTGGGATTTAAATAATTACATGTACATACTTTATTTATGGAGTACATCTTGTCTCCATGTAGGTTATTATTGAGCACAGGTATTGTAATATATATATATCTCCTCAACAACATAATCTGAACAAAAAATATCTTCATGTCAACAAAGGAACTGATTACGTATAAATAAAACTCCTAAATCATAATTCTCTAAACAAAAATATTTTTTCTTCATTAAAAAATTATTTGACTCACACACAGACACCGGTGTGTCTTTTGTTTTTACCACTGGTGAGGCTTTTCACCTTGGCCATGTTCACTCATTTTTTATTCATCTCTGCCTTCATAGGGCGAGTGATTTTCTATATACCTTTTTGGTTATGGGCACCTCGGAGGGCAGTTAACCTGTAGGCTAGTTCAAAGTCATCAATTGTTTCTATTTCATTAATTTTCTTCTTTTTGCTATTCTTTTGCTTACTATTTAATCCGGTCTGGTCCCGGTCAGTTTTCTCCGATGTATTGTTTCTGTGACGTCTGTTAGGTTTGCTTGTTTTTGGCTTTCCTACCATAACCATCTTCAGTGTATCACCGGTTTCTCTCCTCCAGAGCCTGACTGGTGCAATCAGTCCCATGACACTCACTGTAATTGACATGAGGACACACAAAACAGTCATTGTGAAGGGAGTAGAGGAACACTCATGACAGAGTGATGTCACCTCAAGAAGAAGTGTTTTAAGATTTTGAATTTCCATATAACATTCATAAGTGGTGATGATGCGACCAAAGATGGGCAGGCGCCTTGGATCAAACTGAAGGTCACTGTCAGTACTTGTCTCTTGTACTGGGGTGTCGCTCACATATCGCCAAACATCAACTAAAGTTGAGGTGGAGATCCAAGAGAACATTGGCTGGCAAGCATCGGTAGCTTGGTCAACCTCTCTTCTGAGGGCATCTCTCTCCTTTTCTAAATCACGAACCCATGGATCGAAAAGCTGGTAATAACGCCCTAACATTTCCAGAATGATTCCCACTGCCAGCATCAAGAAGCAGCAAGTTTTGAGTCCCATAATGGAAGGCTTTTTGAGGATTCTTAGGCTTGCGAGTAATGAAGTAGTGTAGTGAAGCTCTTGAAACTCTTCAAAGGCTATTAATTTCAATCATATATTAATACAAAAAATTATGAACCATTATACTAAATATATCAATGTATTGAAAAAATAGTGATCTTCAAATTTTCAGTTAATAATGGAGTGTGTGTATAGAATTAATTTATTTATATGGAAGAGAACTGAAATTTAATAGTGTAACAGTGTAAGAGTGTTGTGATGTGAGATGTAGTATAATGCCTAGTGATAGTACAGTGTTGCCCACTGATAATAAGTTCAGTGTTTAGTGATAGTGTAGTATAGTGTTCCTCCTTACTTGTGGTCTTACTGGCCCATACTAGGCAGGTCTTTATAAAACTCAATTTTACCAACAAAAATATTTGTCCAACCCATTTTCAGTGCTACCCATGAATAAATTTTGATTGTAGTTACGTCTGGCCTGAACGTAGTTATGTCTAGCCAGGACATAGTTACGTCGAGCCTGGATGTAGTTATGTCTAGCCTGGACATAGCTACATCTAGTCTTGACATAGTTACATCTAGCCTGGGCGTAGTTATATCTAGCCTGGGTGTTTACCTGAAGTTTACCTGGAGAGAGTTCCGGGGGTCAATGCCCCCGCGGCCCGGTCTGTGACCAGGCCTCCTGGTGGATCAGAGCCTGATCAACCAGGCTGTTGCTGCTGGCTGCATGCAAACCAACGTACGAGCCACAGCCCGGCTGGTCAGGAACCGACTTTAGGTGCTTGTCCAGTGCCAGCTTGAAGACTGCCAGGGGTCTGTTGGTAATCCCCCTTATGTATGCTGGGAGGCAGTTGAACAGTCTCGGGCCCCTGACACTTATTGTATGGTCTCTTAACGTGCTAGTGACACCCCTGCTTTTCATTGGGGGGATGTTGCATCGTCTGCCAAGTCTTTTGCTTTCGTAGTGAGTGATTTTCGTGTGCAAGTTCGGTACTAGTCCCTCTAGGATTTTCCAGGTGTATATAATCATGTATCTCTCCCACCTGCATTCCAGGGAATACAGTTTTAGGAACCTCAAGCGCTCCCAGTAATTGAGGTGTTTTATCTCCGTTATGCGCGCCGTGAAGGTTCTCTGTACATTTTCTAGGTCAGCAATTTCACCTGCCTTGAAAGGTGCTGTTAGTGTGCAGCAATATTCCAGCCTAGATAAAACAAGTGACCTGAAGAGTGTCATCATGGGCTTGGCCTCCCTAGTTTTGAAGGTTCTCATTATCCATCCTGTCATTTTTCTAGCAGATGCGATTGATACAATGTTATGGTCCTTGAAGGTGAGATCCTCCGACATGATCACTCCCAGGTCTTTGAAGTTGGTGTTTCGCTCTATTTTGCGGCCAGAATTTGTTTTGTACTCTGATGAAGATTTAATTTCCTCGTGTTTACCATATCTGAGTAATTGAAATTTCTCATCGTTGAACTTCATATTGTTTTCTGCAACCCACTGAAAGATTCGGTTGATGTCCGCCTGGAGCCTTGCAGTGTCTGCAATGGAAGACACTGTCATGCAGATTCGGGTGTCATCTGCAAAGGAAGACACGGTGCTGTGGCTGACATCCTTGTCTATGTCGGATATGAGGATGAGGAACAAGATGGGAGCGAGTACTGTGCCTTGTGGAACAGAGCTTTTCACCGTAGCTGCCTCGGTCTTTACTCTGTTGACGACTACTCTCTGTGTTCTGTTAGTGAGGAAATTATAGATCCATCGACCGACTTTTCCTGTTATTCCTTTAGCACGCATTTTGTGCGCTATTACGCCATGGTCACACTTGTCGAAGGCTTTTGCAAAGTCTGTATATATTACATCTGTATTCTTTTTATCTTCTAGTGCATTTAGGACCTTGTCGTAGTGATCCAATAGTTGAGACAGACAGGAGCGACCTGTTCTAAACCCATGTTGCCCTGGGTTGTGTAACTGATGGGTTTCTAGATGGGTGGTGATCTTGCTTCTTAGGACCCTTTCAAAGATTTTTATGATATGGGATGTTAGTGCTATCGGTCTGTAGTTCTTTGCTGTTGCTTTACTGCCCCCTTTGTGGAGTGGGGCTATGTCTGTTGTTTTTAGTAACTGTGGGACGACCCCCATGTCCATGCTCCCTCTCCATAGGATGGAAAAGGCTCGTGATAGGGGCTTCTTGCAGTTCTTGATGAACACGGAGTTCCATGAGTCTGTCCCTGGGGCAGAGTGCATGGGCATGTCATTTATCGCCTGTTCGAAGTCATTTGGCATCAGGATAACATCGGATAGGCTTGTGTTAACCAAATTTTGTGGCTCTCTCATAAAAAATTAATTTTGATCTTCGACTCTCAGTCTGGTTAGCAGCTTGCTAAAAACTGAGTCATATTGGGACTTGAGTAGCTCACTCATTTCCTTGCTGTCATCTGTGTAGGACCCATCTTGTTTAAGTAGGGGCCCAATACTGGACGTTGTTCTCGACTTTGATTTGGCATAGGAGAAGAAATACTTTGGGTTTCTTTCGATTTCATTTATGGCTTTTAGTTCTTCCCGCGATTCCTGACTCCTATAAGATTCCTTTAGCTTGAGTTCAATGCTTGCTATTTCTCTGACCAGTGTCTCCCTACGCATTTCAGATATATTGACCTCTTTTAGCCGCTCTGTTATTCTTTTCCGTCGCCTGTAAAGGGAGCGCCTGTCTCTTTCTATTTTACATCTACTCCTTTTTCTTAGAGGGATAAGCCTTGTGCATACATCGAGTGCCACCAAGTTAATCTGTTCTAGGCATAAGTTGGGGTCTGTGTTGCTTAGTATATCTTCCCAGCTTATATCGGTTAGGACTTGTTTTACTTGGTCCCACTTTATGTTTTTGTTATTGAAGTTGAATTTGGTGAATGCTCCCTCGTGACTAGTCTCATTATGTCGGTCTGGGGCTCCACGCATACATGTCTGAACCTCAATTATGTTGTGATCTGAGTATATTGTTTTTGATATGGTGACATTTCTTATCAGATCATCATTGTTAGTGAAGATGAGGTCTAGTGTATTCTCCAGTCTAGTAGGCTCTATTATTTGCTGGTTTAAATTGAATTTTGTGCAGAGATTTAAAAGCTCGTGTGAGTGTGAGTTTTCATCCGAGCTGCCTCCTGGTGTTATTAGTGCAACAATATTATTTGCTATATTCCTCCATTTTAGGTGCCTTAAGTTGAAATCCCCCAGGAGCAAGATGTTGGGTGCAGGAGCTGGAAGATTTTCCAGACAGTGGTTAATTTTTAACAGCTGTTCCTGGAATTGCTGGGATGTTGCATCCGGAGGCTTGTAGACTACCACAATGACTAGGTTTTGGTTCTCTACCTTTACTGCTAAAACTTCCACTACATCATTTGAGGCATTTAGCAGTTCTGTGCAAACAAGTGACTGCAATGTACAGGCCAACCCCCCCCTTTTGCCTGTTCACTCTGTCACATCTGTATAGGTTGTAACCTGGGATCCATATTTCGTTGTCCAAGTGATCCTTTATGTGGGTCTCAGTGAAAGCCGCGGACATTGCCTTTGCCTCTGCAAGCAGTCCACGGATGAAAGGTATTTTGTTGTTTGTTGCTGGCTTTAGACCCTGTATATTTGCAAAGAAGAATGTCATCAGACTGGTGGTATTGTTGGTACTGGGGGGGGATTTTTTTTCCGGCATTAGTATCTGTGGTTACATCTAGCCTGGGTGTAGTTACATCTAACCTGGAGGTATGTACATAGTTATGATCTCCCCACATTAATATAAATATAAACAGTATTTAAATAAATTAAAGAAAATTCTATTTCTCAAATGATTTGTTGGGATTTAAATAATTACATGTACAGTGGAACCTCAAATATTGAACTTTCTTCGGTCCAGAAGGCTGTTCGAGTGCCTTTACCGAATGAATTTATTCCCATCAGGAATAATGTAAATTAGATTAGTCCATTTCAGACCCTCAAAAATACACTTATAAAAACACTTACAAAAATACACTTACATAACTGGTCGTGTTGGGAGCAATTCGATTTTTGAGGTTCCACTATACATACTTTATTTATGGAGTACATCTTGTCTCCATGTAGGTTATTATTGAGCACAGGTATTGTAATACGTGTATGTATGTAATATATGTAATATGGCCCATACTAGGTAGGTCTTTATAAAACTCAATTCTACCAACAAAAATATTTGTCCAACCCATTTTCAGTGCTACCCATGAATAAATTTTGATTTTAGTTATGTCTAGCCTGGACGTAGCTACGTATAGTCTGGACATAGTTACTTCTAGCCTGGGCGTAGTTACATCTAGCCTGGGTGTAGTTACATCTAGCCTTGCTGTAGTTACATCTAGCCTGGAGGTACGTACATAGTTACATCTAGCCTGGACATAGTTACGATATCTCCACATTAATATAAATATAAACAGTATTTAGCCCTTTGAGGGTCGACAGGCCCTCTCAGAGACTCGTTCTCAGGGTCGGCCAAATTTAAAAAAAAAAAATTCTTATGAAAAAATAGAGAATCTTTTCCCGATCATAATGACACCAAAAATATGAAATTTGATGGAAAACTTACGGAATTATGTTCTCGCGAAGTTAGCAGTCTCGGCGATGTTGACACATCGGCGATTTTGCCCACTTTGTGCCCCATTTTCGGCCAGTTCCACTGTACTAATCGACAAAAAACATGAATATTTCGCTAGAACTCCATTTTTTTCTATTGAATGAGTGCAAGAAACCACCCATTTACCAATTTCAACTATCCAGTACAGTGGTCAGAATTTAGCAATTTTGCCAATTTCACACAAATTTCAAAAGATGCCAATTTCTGAATAGGGTCCAGAACAAACAAGAAATACATTCCTGGCACTAAAATGACATGTCCTCTGTTCATTAGTCACGTCTCAAGGCCCCTCTTACATTCTTTTGCTTTCCACTTTGAATTTTTATTCTCACAAAAAATAGAAGATTTACTGTTATGCAGACTACTGCATTAGTGTAAAAAATGGTATGAATCATATTGGTGCACTTGCAAAAGAATATTAGACTCGCCAGTTGACGTGTATTGGATGCTTGGCATGATTTGTTTACTTTTGAACTTTGGTAAAAATCGAACATTTCTGCTACTTTGTGCTCAATTTCAAGGCACTTTTCATTGTAAAATCACTCAAAATCATCTCAATTTCTGTGATATGCCTTCCATTCTATAAAATGAGACCAAGAAAACTAGATTACAACAATAAGTACCATGCGAAAATACAGTGCAAAGTCGCTGTTTTATTCCAAAAAAACGGTCAAAGTTTTTGTTTCTCATTATGCACTGTGTGCTGCAGGATTTTTTTTATACCATGCACACTGACCACATAGACCCATTCTTTCATATGGAGGCCTACCAGCTTTCTCCCACTAGATTTGAGGGTGCTAGAATTTAGGCGCACTAGTACGTCAAAAACCCTGGGTCGTAAGCCGTACTAGTACGGCCGAAACCCTCAAAGGGTTAAATAAAGAAAATTCTATTTCTCAAATGATTTGTTGGGATTTAAATAATTACATGAACATTATTTATGGAGTACATCTTGTCTCCATGTAGGTTATTATTTAGCACAGGTATTGTACGGGTATTGTACGTACATCTCCTTTTATTGTAACAGATTTTCACACAGTTGAATTACTTAGCTGTTTTAACTTTTAAGGTTTATATAAGTTATTACAAGGACCCCAGTGGCAATAAGTCACTTTACCTGACTTTTTTTTTGGATTATCCTAGGTAATTTACACATGTGCTACTATGTATGATCATTTCTGTAACTATGTGTGCCTGTACTTAAATAAATTTGCTTACTTTAAAGATTTCTTATGCTGTGGACTAATTTTGTCATCAGTCTTTGCATGTTCTCTGGTGAATTTATATATGAATTTATATGGCCCGTGACCTGGTGGCAAAAGCTCTCGCTTCACACACCGAGAGTCCACGTTCAGTTCCCGGCAAGGGTAGAAACATTGAGCATGTTTCCTTACACCCGTTGTCTATGTTCACCTATTAGTAAAATGGTTACCTGGGTGTTAGTTGACTGGTGTGGGTCGCATCCTGGGACAAAACTGACCTAATTCGCCCAATGCTCTGCATAACAAGCAGCTTTCTATATAGCAGTATGCCATTGATGTCAGCTAGGTCTGTATACCTTGTACATGTACTTGTAGAAATAAAGATACTTTATTATTGTATGGAGACCAGAACTGAGCTGCATAATCTAAGCAAAACCTTTAGACTCCTGTTGCTTAGAATCTGTTTGCCTTATTATGGAAGCTCAGGCACTGCTGTCTTGGCTTCAGGTTGTTGCTTACCATAACTCCCAGTCCTTTTTACATTCTGTATGGTCAAGTTCTATATTACGTATTTAGTTTATAAGTGTTAGGGTTATTGACATTCCCAAGCTTTAGAACTTTGCATTTATATACATTCAGCTGAATCTGCCACTTTTCTGACCATGTCATTAGCATGTTTAAATCATCCTGAAGTGCAGTGACATCTTCTTCTGCCTATTTTTGTGTCATCAGCGAATTTGCTCATAACACTTGTTATTCCCACATCAACGTCATTAATGTAAATTATGAGCAGCAATAAGCCTAAACTGATTCTTGTGGATTGCCATTTGTGACTGGTCCCCACTCTGATTTCATCCTGTTTACGTATGCAGATTCTGCTTGCAATTGATCAGCTACTCCTCAATCCCTGGCAGAACTTTTTCCCCAGTACCATGAGATGCCACTTTCTTTAATAATAGTCTTTTGTGTGGTACTCTATCAGAAGCCTTATTGAAATCTAAATAAACAATATTGTGTACGTTATCATGTTCAACTGCCTCAGATGCTTTACTGAAGGAGGTCAGTAAATTAGACAGGCAGGTACGCCCCTCATAAATCCATCTTGAATATTATGAATCAAATTATGCTTATCAAGAAAACTTATGTCAGCTATAATTGACTAATAATTTGCATACACTTGAGGTCAGGCTAATTGGACAGTAATTTGATGGCTATGACTTATCACCTACTTCAAAAATAGGAATTACAGTAGACCGTCGTTTAACCCTTTCAGAGTTTCGGCCGTACTAGTACGGCTTACGCACCAGGGTTTTTGACGTACTAGTACGCCTAAATTCTAGCGCCCTCAAATCTAGTGAGAGAAAGCTGGTAGGCCTACATATGAAAGAATGGGTCTATGTGGTCAGTGTGCGCAGTATAAAAAAATCCTGCAGCACACAGTGCGTAATGAGAAAAAAAAACTTTGACCATGTTTTTGGATTAAAACAGCGACTTTGCACTGTATTTTCGTATGGTATTTATTGTTGTATTCTAGTTTTCCTGGTCTCATTCTATAGAACGGCAGACATATTACAGAAATTGAGATGATTTTGAGTGATTTTACAATGAAAAGTACCTTGAAATTGAGCTCAAAGTAGCAGAAATGTTCGATTTTTACCAAAGTTCAAAAGTAAACAAATCATGCTAAGTGTCCAATACACGTCAACTGGTGAGTCTAATATTCTTTCACAAGTGCGCCGATATTATTTATACCATTTTTTACACTAATGCAGTAGTCTGCATAACAGTAAATCTTCTATTTTTTGTGAGAATAAAAATTCAAAGTGGAAAGCAAAAGAATGTAAGAGGGGAGTTGGGACGTGGCTAATGAACAGAGGAAATGTCATTTTAGTGCCAGGAATGTCTTGTTTATTCTGGATCCTATTTGGAAATCAGCATCTTTTGAAATTTGTGTGAAATTGGCAAAATTGCTAAATTCTGACCACTGTAGTGGATAGTTGAAATCGGTAAATGGGACATTTCTTGCACTCATTCGATAGAAAAAATGGAGTTCTAGCGAAATATTCATGATTTTTGTCAACTAGTACAGTGGAATTGGTCGAAAATAGGGCTCAAAGTTGGCAAAATCGCCAATGCGTAAACATCGTCGAGATCGCTAACTTCGCGAGAGCATAATTCCGTAAGTGTTCCTTCAAATTTCATACTTTTGGTGTCATTATGATTGGGAAAAGATTCTCTATCTTTTCATAAGAAAAATAATTTTTTTTTTTTTTGAAATTTGGGCGACCGTGAGAACAAGTCTCTGAGAGGGCCTGTCGACCCTGAAAGGGTTAACATAGTAGTTACATTCCTGAAAATGCCATGTTAGACAAACTGAAAAACTTTTGTGGAAAAATAAGGTTACATTCCTGGAAGCCCCCGAAAAGTCAAACAACTTTTTCTTTAGACCTCCGGATCTTACAAAAATAAAAGGAATATGTAATTGTAGTTCATTGTCGTGATGTACGTATTATGTTGTTTTTACTGTTTAAGACTACAAATGCAACAGGAGTAATAGTTCTGTATTTCTTATTTTAAATTGTGGGTGCTGGTGTTTGTCGATGATTGTGAAGAGAGTGGAGAGTTATGTTGTGGTCCTACTGGGCTGAGGTGGATGGTAGAGGTTCTGGGACTGAAGTCGATGGTTGTACTGGAGTGTGAATAAATTCTGTAATGGATTTCTGTTCTATTTTACCCTATAGTACATTATACAACTGATGGTAAGGCATCAGCTGCTCTACACACAGTTTCAGGGTCCTCTTCAGTGAAAAAGTCTAACTTTAATACTTCATTCAGTCAGTCAGTCAAGTCAGTAAGTCAGTCACTAAGTCAAATCAGTCAGTCAGTAAAGCATACAAGTGTTCCTGCAAGTGACAAGAAAAGGTTTAAGCATTTACGTCTAGGAATTACAAAGAAAATTGAGATATTAGATAAGCTTAAGAGTGGCCTTAACCCTTTGACTGTTTCGGTCATACATATACGTCTTACGAGGTACCGTGTTTGACGTATATACATCTACCATCCGACTTACGACCGAGTTTGATTCCGAGAAACCGGTCATAAGTCGAAATGGTCGTAAGTCGAACTTTACTACTGAATATCAACAAAACATTTTTGTAATGACTTTATTTTATTGTTTTATTTTGGTATTTCATGTTTTACTTTACTTTTTATGTTGTTAGTACTGTATTTTATACTGTAAGGTTTAGGATAAACACTGTGTACAACACAAATAGTTGTTTATTTCCCAGAAATTTGGCATAAAAAACACGGTCGTAAGTCGAGTGGTCGTAAGTCGAGCAGGTCGTAAGTCGGATGGTAGGAGTATACTCATAAATTCTAGCGGCTTCAAATCAAGCAGGAGAAAGCTGGTAGGCCCACATGTGAGAGACTGGGTCTGCGGTCAGTGTGCACCATATAAAAAAATCCTGGAGCATGCAGTGCATAATGAGAAAAAAAACTGACCTTTTTTTTTTAATTAAAATGCCGACTTTGTGGTCTATTTTCGTATAGTATTTATGGCTGTATTCTCATTTTCTTGGTCTCATTTGATAGAATGGAAAACATATTATAGAAATAGAGATGATTTTGATTAGTTTTACTATAAAAAGAACCTGTAAATGGAGCTCAAAGTAGGGAAAATGTTTGATTTTTGCCGATGTTCAAAAGTAAACAAATGATGTCATTGTCCAATAAATGTCCAACTAGCCATTCTAATGTGCAGTCATGAATGGGTTGACATTATTTGTACAATTATTACAGTATTGCAGTAGTCTGCATAACAATAAATCTTCTATTTTTTGTTTGAATAAAAATTCAAAATAGAAAGCAAGAGTAATATCAGAGGGGCCTGGAGACGTGACTGATGAACAAAGAAAATGTTATTTTAGAGCCAGGAATGTCTGCATTGTTCATTATGGACCTTATTTTGAAATTGTCATATTTTTTAATTTTCGTGAAATTGGCCAAATTGCAAATTTCTGACCACGTTATTGGGTAGTTGAAATTGGTAAATGGGCAGTTTCTTGTACTCAATCGATAGAAAAAATGGAGTTCTAAAGAAATAGCTATGAGTTTGGTTGACTAGAACAATGGAATTAGCCGAAAATAGGGCTCAAAGTGGGCGAAATCGCTGATTTGTAAATATCGCCGAGGTCGCTAACTTCGCGAGAGCGTAATTCTGTCAGTTTTCCATCAAATTCCGTTTTTTTGTGTCATTATAATCGGGAAAAGATTCTCTATCGTTTCATAAGAAAAAATAATTTTTTTTTTTAAATTTTGCGACACCAGGAGACACCTCAAGATTGGGGGTTGCGACAGTCAAGGGGTTAATGAAACGTCAGTTCGTACAATTAAAAAGAACTAACTGGCTTGACTGGCTAACTTGATTGGCTGACATGACTGGCTGACTTGGCTGGCTGACTTGACTGACTGACTTGACTGACTGACTTGACTGACTGACTTGATTTACTGACTGACTTGACTGATTTACTGACTTGACTTACTGGCTGGCTTACTGACTGACTTGACTGATTTACTAACTGACTTGACTCAATGGTGTATCCCACAGGCCATCCCGCCCGGCGGGCGACTGCACGCTCAAATTTTTTCCCTTCTCACAAACGTGTTAAACTAATTTTACGAAGTGTTAAACAAAAATATGCTGCAATTCTTCAGTAATGCTATAACCAAAATGTGCAAGACAAAACTGTGTTAAACAACAGTCTACTGTACATTAGCCATCTTTCAAATCTCAGACACTACACCTATTTGAAGAGAGATATTTAAAAAAGGTTAGATAATGGTTCACAAAGTTCCATCTTGCCCTCTTTAAGAACCTTGAAAAAAGTTTATTGCCCAAACAAAATTAAAGCTGCAGTGATATTTATATTTTTCTGAATACTGGTTACATGGCGCAGTGACTGATGACAGAGTTAAAATAGAAGGTTACAACATACATCTGTGTATAAATAAACAAGGGAGGTGGGGGGCAGTGTATGTGTTTTTATGTAAAAATGATTTAGCCTGCAGCTCAATAATCTGGAGAATCTGGTGTGATGTACATATTGCTAACCTTTAGCCATTTTGATAAAGTAATTTCTTCTTCCTTTTGTAAAGCACTTTAATTTTCATATGCAGTGTTTTGATGATATGTACAATACAATACAGTACCATGCAATACAACTTTATTTCTTTTCTGCAGTATACAAATTGTAGTTTACATGTAATAAAATATTGCTAAGCACAAAAGAAAGCCACTGGCATGTGGTGCATTTTGGACATTGTACATTTGACCCTTGAACAATACGTGTTTGAACTGAGTGGGTCCACTTATACGCGAATTTTTTCAATAAATGTATTGCAAAATTTTTTGGAAATTTGTAACCAGAACAATTAAGATAATGTTAGGTATATCATGAATTCATAAAATATATGTACGTACATAGATACTAGTCTATTTTATCATTAATTACCCAACAAAAGGCTGCAGTCAGAATGATGATAAATTCCCACTACAGGCAGCACACTCCACCAATATTCAAAACTCTAAACCTACTCACCATACAAAACATCCATACTTATTATTGTACCTACTACATACATAGAACACTTAACTCGGATATAAGCCCTCCCCTCAAACGTCTCCTTACCAACCTCAACAGAACACATGACCATAACACAAGGCACAGACCACTCTTTGATATTCCTCGTGTCCATCTCACACTATGCAAAAACTCAATGCACATAAAAGGCCCAAAAATTTGGAATTCATTACCTGTGAATATAAAAGAAACACTGTTTATAAATTCAAGTCTCTTCTTAAAAATCACTTCTCAGCCATAACCAAATAAATACTGAATAATTGTATCTCATAAATGTTTAACCTGTGACCCAATCAAACTTTGTTATTTTTAATTATATTACCTAACAGAATACTCCATTCTACTGAATGTTCAGCAACACAGTAAATAACCATATGACCTGTCTTTGAAATACTCATTTGTGCTTAATTGCTAACTGTTTACAACAATGTTTACCACTGAATATATCATTACTTAGTTAATCTGAAGTTAATTTTAAGCCTGCCCATAATGCTCTGCATACAAGGGGCTTTGGCATATTACATTTAACCACTGTATTTCCTTGTACTCCTCTGTATCATGTTCAGATAAATAAATAAATAAGTAAATAAATAGATGTATTCAGATATTTTGGAGTGGACATGTCAGCAGATGGGTCTATGAAAGATTAGGTGAATCATAGAATTGATGAAGGGGAAAAAGGTGAGTGGTGCAGTTTGGAGTCTGTGGAGAAAAAGAACTTTGTCCATGGAAGCAGAGTACATGTATGATTATACTACCAACTCTCTTAAATAAAATAAAAATAAAATATTTTATTTCTTTGTTAAGGTTACAGTGTGTGTTTACATATCATAGTATGATTGGAGCATAGAAAGCCACTATCATGCCAAGGCATTTCAGGCAGATATTAGGAAGAGGTGCCAAACCTGCACACGAAAATCACTCCCTATGAAAGCAAAAGACTCAGCAGGAGATGTAACATTCCCCCGATGAAAAGCAGGGGTGCCACGAGCACATTGAGAGACAACACAATAAGTGTCCGGGGCCCAAGACTGTTCAGCTGCCTCTCAGAATACATAAGGGGGATTACCAGTAGACCCCTGGCTGTCTTCAAGAAGGCACTGAACAGGCACCTAAAGTCAGTACCTGACCAACCGGGCTGTGGTTCGTGCATCAATTTGTGTATGGCCAGCAGTAACAGCCTGGTTGATCAGACCCCAATCCACCATGAGGCCTGATCTTGGACCAAGCTGTAGGGGCATTGACCCCGAAACCCTCTCCAGGTAAACTCCAGGTTTGGGATTACCAAAACTATTATCCAGAGGAGGGGTTGTTGAGGTGGTTTGGACATATAGAGAGGATGGAACAAAATAGAATGACTTCGAGAGTGTATAAATATTTAGTGGAGGGAAGACGGGGTAGGGTTCAGCCTAGGAAAAGTTGGGGGGAGGGGGTAAAGGAGGTTTTCTTCGAGAATGGCTTGGACTTCCAGTAAGCATACGTGAGCGTGTTAGGAGCGAATGGAAGCAAATGTTTTTTAGGACTTGACATGCTGTTGGAGTGTGAGCAAGGTAACATTTATGAAGGGATTCAGGGAAACCGGCAGGCCGGACTTGAGCCCTGGAGATGGGAAGTACCGTGCCTGCACTCTGAAGGGTGTTAATGTTGCAGTTTTATAACTGTAGTGTAAGTGTGCCTCTGGCATGACAGTGATGGAGTGAATGATGGTGAAAGTTTTTCTTTTTCAGACCACCCTGCCTTGGTGGAAGACGGCCAATGTGTTAATAAATATAAAAATTAAATCATAATTATGAATTTTTTTTCCATATTATCTTTTTATTTTTGATGTTTAGTGTTAGTAATACATGTAATATCTACAGTGCTTTATATCATATAAGTCAGTCTTGATATAGGTAATGACAGACACACAATTCATCTTGTAAACAGGTGATGTAAACTTACGGTATCGATAAATACAGTAAGATAAGATAAGATTTCTTTCGGATTTTTAACCCCGGAGGGTTAGCCACCGAGGATAATCCAAGAAAGTCAGTGCGTCATCGAGGACTGTCTAACTTATTTCCATTGGGGTCCTTAATCTTGTCCCCCAGGATGCGACCCACACCAGTCGACTAACACCCAGGTACCTATTTGCTGCTAGGTGAACAGGACAACAGGTGTAAGGAAACATGTCGAAATGTTTCCACCCGCCAGGAATCGAACCCGGACCCTCCGTGTGTGAAGCGGGAGCTTTAGCCACCAGGCCACCGGGCCAGTACAGCACTGTAAATGTGTTTTCTCTTCCTTATGATTTTCTGAATAACATTTTCTTTTCTCTAGCTTACTTTATTGTAAGAATGCAGTATATAATACATATTACATACAGAATATGTGCTGAGCAACTGTTTGTTATTTGTGAGGATTCTGGTCAACAGTAGGCCATTAGTAGTTAAGTTTTTGAGGAGTCAAAAGTTATACATACATGGAATTTTAGTTGCATGGGGAATCAGAAGCCTTAACCCCCACATTGTTCAAGGGTCAACTGTACCTCAATTGTTAGGCTTCATGTCTTGAATAAAAGTTGAAGAAAAGAGACAGGTGTAAAGCAAGCATTTATTGTTGCAGCATTTTTGTTCTGTGTAGAGCTTTTGGTTGACTTGATAAAGTGCTACACAGAGCAAAATGTTGTCATAGTAAACACTTGTTCAGCAGGCATACTGCTGAGAGAATACAGCACACAATTGTCTTTTCCAGAGTATTAAACATTCAACCTTATTGTCTTGCATTTACCTTTCGACTTGATTATATTTTTGTGCTGATTTTGTAGTTTTTACTACAAAACCTGACATTAACATGATCCTTCAGCATTTTAGGCATATAAAAAAAAGATTGTGGGTCACTAATGTTGCTATTTTTTAATGTGTTCGTATGGCCATTTAATTAATTTGCTTTACTGTTGAACTGTTGACTGAGCAATGGAGAGTATTTAGCTTCTACCCTATGGTGCAGCATATTTGTAGCATAAAATATTCCTGCAGGCGTAATTGGGCGAACCAACGTAAGAAACCACTTCCCACGACCGAATGAGAGAAAACGCATTTTACGTCACGGATGGAAACAACGCATGTCTACGGCTGCAGGTCGCAGAGTCCTGATGAGGAGAATATTGAAGGGAAGGCACATTCTCAGCCATTAGTGGAGGCAGTACAACAGCATGTGATTAAAAAAGTAGGCAAAGTAGCAAAGCCTGTATAAAAATGTGTTGCATTAAAGTGTGCAACACAGAAATGCTTCCTATTTTGTCAGTTAATGGTTGAGGCTTATACTACTATTTCAGAAAATGAAGAGGGATTGGAGTAAGAATTTAGCATTATTTTGAACTGCAGTTGTAATTACTTGTACCATTAAAGATTATTATTTAAATAGGCTTTTACTATGTCTTCTGCCTGCTGTTGATAATTGTTTTAGAATACAGTAGACCATTATTTAACATGGTAGTTACGTTCCTGAAAACACCATGTTAGGTAAAACCGTGTTAGATGAACTGAAGAACTTACAGGAAAAATAGGGTTAAGCTCCTGAGAGTCCCAAAAATGCCAAACAACTTTTTTTAGGCCTCCACATCTTACAAAAATAAAAGTGAAAATGTAATTGTAGTTCATTTTATGATGTATTATGTTGTTTTTACTGCTTAAGACTACAAATGTAACAGAAATAATAGTATTTCTTACCTTAAATTGTGGGTACTGGTGTTTGTGGATGATTGTGAAGAGAGTGCAGAGTTATGTTGTGGTCCTACTGGGCTGAGGTGGATGGTAGAGGTTCTGGTATTGAAGTTGATGGTTGTACTGGAGTGTCTAACTTTAAGTCATTCAATCAAGTCATTCAGTAAGTCAGTCAAGTGATTCAGTAAGTCAGTCAAGTCATTCAGTAAGTCAGTCAGGCAGTCAGTCACACAAACTTATGTTTACCTCTTTTTCATGTGTACAAAGTAACATTTCATTATGGCCACAGGATGTCTTGTCTAATATCTTTGTTTCCTTCGTTAATTCTAAGTCTTAAATACTTACACCTTTTCTTGCCACTTTGAGCAACACTGATATGCTTACTGGGTGTCATGATTGCTTGGCAGATACAAGATATAGCAATTAAAAGATCAAAACACAATTCATGATCACAAGCTTGTAGCAGAGAAGTTGGACTGGACACGTATGAAGTACCAATGCCCTGATGGTGGGGGTGGTGTCGGGGTGGCTGGGGACAGCGGGAGGTCTCCCCAGCTGAACCACAACGAGACAGCCGCTTTAGGAAAAGGGAAGTTTATTCTTCCTTCCCACAAACTGAACCATGTTAAATTCATCATACGACGTGTTACATAAAATTGTGCTGCAGTTCTTCAATCTTGCTATACCCAGATCGTGCCAAATAAACTCGTGCTAAATGACGGTCTACTGTATATCAGTTAAGAATAACTGATAAATTCTAAAACTTCATCAGAAATTTTGAGTATTAAATTTTATACTGATCTCTGTAAACACACAACATTACTTTGAAGTTGACATTTGACTATGGTGCTTCATTGCTGAAATAAATCTATAACATTGCCATGACATTAGGGGGCAAAATCAAGTCTGTTAGCAGTGTTAAAACAGTGTACAGTAATAGATAGATATAACTGTCAGAGTTGCACTGTAAGTCTGCTGGAATGGGGGGTTTCAAGCTCATGGAAAATTTGCATGGGAAGAATGTGCTTGGTGCCGTGCTTTCCATTTATGTAGGACTTTATCATACATATTAAAATTTAGTATTGCATTGTTACACGGAATGGTTGATTTTTATGTTATCTATAAAAATTATTCACAATATGATGCTTTTTTCATAAATATTGAATTATAATTTATTCCATTTCTGTATTAACCCTTTCAGGGTCCAAGGCCAAAATCTGAAGGGGTGCCCCAGTGTCCAAGAAATTCTGAAAAAAAAAAAGATTTTTTCTTACAGAATTAAAGATAATATTTTTGTGAAGGTAGTAAAACAAAAAAAATGTTGTGATCAGTACTTACCAAGATACCGAGTTGACCCAAAATGAACGGGTGGCGGCAACATCAGCGACTTCTGCGAAATCGCATTTTTTTTATTTTATGCCTTTTATACTTTTTTCTTTTCTATTTTTTCTTTTTCTAGTAACATTTGTGGCCTGTGAGACCAATATAATGTATATTGTATCAGTGTACAGTCATTGTATTCAAAACAATAACTGCACTACAGTGGACCCCCGCATACCGGACGCCTTGCATAACGGACAATCCGCATACCGGACGCTTTGATCGCTAAAATTTTGCCTCGCATACCGCCCAAAAACCCGCTCAGCGCCCTTCGTCCGAGACGCGTCCAATGTGCGGCCTGAGCCACGCTCACATGTTCCGCCGGTGGCATTGTTTACCAGCCAGCCTCCGCGGTAACATCCAAGCATACAATCGGAACATTTCGTATTATTACAGTGTTTTTGGTGATTTTTTTCTGGAAAATAAGTGACCATGGGCCCCAAGAAAGCTTCTAGTGCCAACCCTACAGCAATAAGGGTGAGAATTACTATGGAGATGAAGAAAAAGATCATTGATAAGTATGAAAGTGGAGTGCGTGTCTCTGAGCTGGCCAGGTTGTATAATAAACCCCAATCAACCATCGCTACTATTGGTGGTACAGTTGCTGCTGCTGCTGTACCACCGTCAGCTGCTGCTGCACTGTCAGCTGCTGCTGCACTGTCAGCTGCTGCTGCACTGTCAGCTGCTGCTGCTGTACCACCGTCAGCTGCTCCTGCTGCTGTAGTACCGTCTGCTGCTGCTGTAGCATCGTCTGCTGCTGCTGTAGCATCGTCTGCTGCTGCTGTAGCATCGTCTGCTGCTGCTGTAGCATCGTCTGCTGCTGCTGTAGCATCGTCTGCTGCTGCTGTAGCATCGTCTGTTGCTGCTGTAGCATCGTCTGTTGCTGCTGTACCACCGTCAGCTGCTGCTGCTGCTGTAGCATCGTCTGCTGCTGCTGCTGCTGTAGCATCGTCTGCTGCTGCTGTAACATCGTCAGTTGCTGCTGTAGCATCGTCTGCTGCTGCTGTAGCATCGTCTGTTGCTGCTGTAGCATCGTCTGTTGCTGCTGTACCACCGTCAGCTGCTGCTGCTGCTGTAGCATCGTCTGCTGCTGCTGTAACATTGTCAGTTGCTGCTGTAGCATCGTCTGCTGCTGCTGTAGCATCGTCTGTTGCTGCTGTAGCATCGTCTGTTGCTGCTGTACCACCGTCAGCTGCTGCTGCTTCTGTAGCATCGTCTGCTGCTGCTGCTGCTGCTGTAGCATCGTCTGCTGCTGCTGTAACATCGTCAGTTGCTGCTGTAGCATCGTCTGCTGCTGCTGTAGCATCGTCTGTTGCTGCTGTAGCATCGTCTGTTGCTGCTGTACCACCGTCAGCTGCTGCTGCTGCTGTAGCATCGTCTGCTGCTGCTGTAACATCGTCAGTTGCTGCTGTAGCATCGTCTGCTGCTGCTGTAGCATCGTCTGTTGCTGCTGTACCACCCTCAGCTGCTGCTGCTGCTGTAGCACCGTTGTTGGTGTGGCTTATTGAGAATACCAAGAAACAATTAACCCCAGAGGATTTGCCACCCAGGATAGCCCAAAAAAGTCAGTGTCATCGAAGACTGTCTAACTTATTTCCATTGGGGTCCTTAATCTTGTCTCCCAGGATGCAACCCACACCAGTCGACTAACACCCAGGTGAACAGGGAAAATGCCTGGAACTAGTGCTCATATTGGTGAATTTAGAGCCAGCAAAGGTTGGTTTGAGAGATTTAAGAATCGTAGTGACATACACAGTGTGATAAGGCCTGTTCTGGAAGAAAATACCAAACAGGACCTACAGTACTCAGGAGGAAAAGGCACTCCCAGGACACAGTGTCTCATCAGTCATTGCTGCATCTTCAATAAAGGTAAGTGTCATTTATTCTTCATTTAGTAGAGTAGTACATGCACAATATATATTGTGCATGTACTACTCTACTATTGTGCATGTATCCTTCTCTTTGTGTGTAGGAAAATGTATATTTCATGTGGTAAAAATTTTTTTTTTCATACTTTTGGGTGTCTTGCACGGATTAATTTGATTTCCATTATTTCTTATGGGGAAAATTCATTCGCATACCGAACATTTCGCATAACAGCCAGCCCTCTTGCACGGATTAAGGTCGCTATGCGGGGGTCCACTGTAATTTGTTTAGCATTATATTGCTTACAAAACTTGTTTACAAGTTTATTGTAAACAAAATGATGAAAATATTAGTGCGGTTATTGTGTTGAATACAACAGTACCATATGGTACAATGGTGCCATATGGCACAATATGGTACAATGGCACCACTTGGTACAATGGTACCATGATACAATGGTACCATATGACACAATGGTACCATATGGTGCAATGGTACCTTATGGTACCATATGGTGCAATGGTACCATATGGTACATTGTACCATATGGTACAGTGATACCATATGGTTTATTGCACCATATGGTACATTGTACCATATGGTGCTATATGGTACTGTTGTATTCAACACAATAAACACACTAATATTTTCATCATTATTTCGTTTACAATAATTGTTTACAACAAAAATATGCAAAAATGTTGTATATTAGTAATGTTCTATTATATATTTACAAATGTACAACCACTTGACATGTTCCTTGAGGTGGATGACAAAGCACTTTGTCTTGGAAATTGCGGAGTCAGTGACTTGCGTCGCCACTCGCTCAGTCTTGGTTGGTGCCTTGTGGCATCAACACCTACTGACCATATGGTACACGGTATCAAATGTTACAGGGTACCGTGTGGTACAGGGTACCATAAGGTGCAGGACACCATATGGTACAGATACAGTGATCCCTATGGAAATAAGTCACCATGACTTTTCTGGGTTATCCTAGGATTTTATACATGTGCTACTATGTATGATAATCTCTGTAACTGTATTTGTGTACACCTGAATAAACTTACTCAAGCACATGTGGCATCGTAAGTTTATTTAGGTATACACAAATACAGTTACATAGATTATCATACATAGCAGCATATGTTTGGAGAACCTAGGATAACCAAAAAAAGTCAGACAGACTTATTTCCATTAGGGCCCCTGTACAATGTATCATATGGTACAATGTGCCATATGGTATAATGTACAATATGGTACAATGTACTATATGGTACATTGTACTATATGGTACATTGTACTATATGGTACATTGTACTATATGGTACATTGTACCATATAGTACCATTGCACCACATGATACCATTGTATGACATGGCACCATTGTACCATATGGTGCCAGTATACCATATTGTACAATGGTACCATATGGTTCAAAACCATAGAATTCCTCTTCAGATCAACTTCCATCAGTCTTAGAACTGTAAGTTGTGAAGAGGAGAGTCAGAATTCACCCGGAGAGTGAGTGGGGAGTGAGAGCTTCATTGCCGCCAGGCATGATGAACAAAGCTATTTTGGCGGTGTTCCCACAATGCCATGCAGGCGTCCAGATTTTTTCTATAGTGCGCACACTGACCACCCAGACCCATTCTCTCAGATGTAGGCCTACCAGCCTTCTTGCGCTAAATTTGATGCCGCTAGAATTTTGGAGTAGATCTACGGTTTGGACCCTCACTGTAAAGCCGTAGATCTACGGCACGGACCCTGAAAGGGTTAAAATACAGTGCATTATTTGTATTAAAATAAGGTAAATTTTATTGGAGTTAATGAGATCAGCTCAGTACTGTAATGGAATTTTAATTAATATTAACAGTTGGTAGATGCAAGATACACTATAAAAGTGTAACACAAATAATTAAAACTAATTATCACATATATTGGTTTATTATATCTAAATACTAGTGTATAATCCTTATGGTACAATGATAGTGTTGCTGGCTTGGGTTTTGACTCGTCTCATTCAAGTCTCCTGACAACTTTTGAAAAAGAAAAGGTCTTTAATCTTTACCATAATAGCAAGTGAGTTTGGTTAAATTCGCTTTGAAAGTACAGTGGTACCTCAGGATACAAATTTATTTCATTCCAGAAGGCTGTTCGAGTTCCAATACCGAACGAATTTGTTCCCATGAGGAATAATGTAAATTAGATTAATCCATTTCAGACCCCCAAAAATACACTCACAAAAGCACTTACATAAATACACTTACATAATTGTTCGAGTTTTGAGCTGTTTGTATCCCGAGGTACGACTGTATTTTTTTTTTTTTCCATAAAAACAGTTTCTATGTTAAGATGGGACTGAAACTTTGATATTCTGATTAATGCCTATCTAATTGCTACAGATACAATATTGTACAATATTGTACCGTACTTCAGTTGCATTTCATGCATTTTCAATTTTTCTTGCAATTGAAAATTTCACAAAATGCAGCATCACAATAATTGTTCATAATTTCAATGCAGTTTTTCCAAAGAACACCATAGCAATGGCTTTTATTACCATCCTAATGATGGTGTGGAAGGTATAACAGGAAGTAGCAGCAGCTGCTGCTACCACTATACTTGATGCTGCTAGCATAGCTGTTGTTCCTATGCATGCATATCTGGTTGATCCTTCATTTGATTTACTGTTGGCCAGTGGAGTGGTGCTTCTGATCCTGGAGAAGAAAATACTCATTAAATCATTAGTATATATAATTTTTCTCTCAGTAAACTCAGAGGTCTCTAGTCCTGTGGGACAAAATACCACAGATTTCCTCAAAGAATTGTTGCTGCATCCTGGGCTCTTGTCCTGTCTCCAAGGAGCTGGATGAGATTTATACCCAAGCTTAACTGTCTCTTATGTACAGTAGATCTAAATTATTGATGCTAGTGTTGCTCACAGATTATATTTTAAGCACAGTGCCCTCAGATATGCTGTGAGCTGTAAATTTTGGCTTGTGCATGAGAGAATGGGTCTGTGGTGAGAGTGCACAGTATAAAAAATATCCTGTCCCATGTGGTGCATAATGGGAAAAGCAAACCTCTGACCTTGAGTTTGGTTTAAAATGGCAAATCTGAGATGTTTTCTAGGATTTTTTTTATGGTTTTATTGGCTGTTTCTTAGTATCATTTGATAGAATATAGGATATGCTACTGAAATAGAGATTATTTTGGTCACTTTCAGGACTTTAAGCTCCTTGAAGTAGGGCTCAGAGTGGCTGAAACATTAAATTTTTGGAGATTTTCCTATTGAAGGCCTTAACCCCCCCAGACTGCTTTATGGGTCATTACCAGGTCTGCTTCAATTATTGAGATGCCTTAAATCATGACCATTCATTCTTGGTTATATTTTATTATGCAAGAAATAGAGTAAACTATTTTTTGTGCGTAATGATGGATTCAAAGTGGAGGGCAAGTGTAATGCAGGAGAGACCTGGAGATGTGATTAATGAGCAGAGGATAGGTTGCTTTAATGGCTGGAATGCATATAATGTTTATATTGGATTCTATCTTTAAACTAGAATTTGTTGAACTTTGTATAAAATTGGCCAAATTATCAAATATTGTGTACTTTACAGGAGGGCCTGCTTATACAGCAGGAAAGGCTTACTAGTCAGATAGCTAAGAATTTGATAGAAATGAGCAATGGAATTGGCTTAAAATAGGACTCAGAGGGTAAAATCTTCATTGCATAAATTGTGCCTAGACCACCAACTTGCATAATTACGTAAGTTTTCCATCAGATTTTGTATTTTTGGTGTCATTACTTTCAAAAAAAGATTTCTTACCATTTCAGAAGAAAACTTTTTTTTTTAAATCCTGACATTGCCAGCACATTAATTTCGGGTGTCCTGACAGTGAAAGGGTTAAATATTGACACACTGTGTTTGTTCAGATTATGCAGTCCTCAGCCTCTGGAAACTTAGATTAAGAAAATAAAGCAAATAATCAGCTAGCTTCAAGGAAAAAGCTAAAGTTTTTTTTCCTGATGTCCTTTTATTTTTTCTCAGAGTTAATAGGCCCTTACATTAGCAGAAGTCATACTCGTACATACAATACATGTATGTATGCTATATAAATTAAAAAATTAAACAATATTTACAGTTAGCTAATGCAATATGAATTAAGTATTTGTTCTAGAAATGGATTATTTAAATTGTAGAGAGAATCATATAACTATACATGTATTGTATTGCAAAATGAAGTTGAAGTTGATAAAAATCACAGCTGTTATAACCCATTCCATTAAGTTTTACGAATTTGGGTAGAGTAGTTGATAAGTGGTCCACTAAAATTGAACACAAGCTATTTGCAAGATAATGATCATAACTCAGGCCAGTGGTGCTCAATACTACAACAATGCCATTTAACATTATTGTATTTCCTTAACACATCATTTATAAGACTTGAGGAATGTTCTCTATATAATCTGAATTGAATACTTTGAAGAAATTTTTCATATTACTGGTAGATTTATACAATCTCGAATAATTATAATAATTTTTGGCACCATTATTAAGCTTTAGTTACTGATTACAATGTATTTAACTAAAATAATGGTTTGAAAAATGAGTTTTATCATACAGATTTTGTCAAATTTATTTAAAAAGGCATTTCTCATTTAAGTAGCAATTTACATTTGTATGTGACAATTTGTATCTTGTCATATACAAAACTCTTCTCAATGACAGTGTCATGTAAAGAAGAGGCACACAGGTCTATGAAACACATTGTATAACAATAATTTAGTGCAAGTATTTTGTTACAATTTCCTTTTCATGAATTGAACTTTTTTTTTTTTTAATACAATGGCCATTTCCCACCAAGACAGGGTGACCCAAAAAAGAAAGAAAAACCCATATCCAGGAGAAAAATAAAGTTGCTATATCATGCAGGAGCAATTTAGAAGATGAAACTTGGATGATATTCAATACATCCTGGATTATAATTTTATTTTAACCACATCTGCCATTTCTTACCATGGTAGGGTGACCTAGAGAAGAAAAGCATTCATTGTCAAGTTCACTTGATAATAGTCTGGGACACACCAAAATGTCTTTAAAGTTCCATGTACAATTTGTGAGTGAATTGTAAAAGAAAAATGTTTTTTAAAAATTAATAATGCAAGCTATACAATTATACTCTTTACAGGCATCTTTCTGAATATATATTATTGTATTATGCTCTTTACAGGCATCTTTCTGAATATATATTATTGTGCTTGAAGTGTGTGAGGAATATTATAAATGAAGTCCATTCCTTAAAGTTTTTACAGGAAATTTAATTGAAGTATATTATAAATGAGGTCCCTCAGTAGTGTTTCAGGGAACTTGGTGTCAAGGAATTACATTAAATATCACTGTGTTTTGATGCATTTTTATATTTAGAGAACATATTAGTCTTCTGTGCTAAAACTACAAATGATGTGTCCTGCACATCTACTTTTTACAGTTTTGCTCTTGTTGCTGTTGATTCTACATAAGCTCCTAGACTACATAAAATGGATTGATTTCTGTGTTAGTACTGTAATTAAATTATAAAATGGTAAACAAACAGAAATCTGAAAATTACAACTTAATCCTAAATGTTATTAACCAAATACAGGGTTTAGTTAAATAGTATTTTTGGGGCTGGAGAACATTGATGGACTGAGCTCAATATCATTAATAATATATAATGTACATTATTTTGAACACTGAGTCAGGTTTACGATTTTATTTATTTATTTATTTATTTTTTTTTTGCTATTATTGAAGCAAAATTGATTTGTATACTGTATTCAAATTGTACTGTGCACTGAAATATGAAAATTAGGTTATTAAGTTGGTATAGTAATCCTCCACTCAACAACAGTTTGCTTGGTGTAATTCTGTTTTACACACACAAAAAAGAAACATGAAAAAATTTCATTTTAGATGTCCCATGTTTGCCATAGTGGCTCCTCATTTTTCAACTACCAAAAATTCTACACTAAAATTCACATTATATGACTGACTTTTACCCACTAAATATGAGCCCACAATGTATACAACAAACTAACACAGTACAATAAAAAAATATTTAAGCAAACAACAGCAGAGAAAATTCAAACATCATTACCAACTAATCCACTTTTTTCACACATCTTAATAAATTTTGACTCCCCAAAAATAAGAGCTCACTATACAGGCATCCAAAACCACATTAAAAAAATCAGTGCATTTAAATGAAAATGCCTGTCTAGCTTAATTTATGACTCAGTTGTGATCACACCTGGTTCTCTTCACTTCACTTCTCTACCATAGCTCTGTGTATAATTAACTTACTGCCTCTTACCCTCCCTTCATCACCCATCCTCACAAATGCTATGTGCATTTCTCACATGTAATATGCAGCAAATTTCTTGATTTTTCGTTATTTAGGTTAGGTTATCCTCGATCCATAAAAACAGCTAATTATAACCTCACAAGAAAATAAATGAAATATAAGATATTGTTGGCTAAAAGTTCTGTCATATAAACAGAAAATGGTAATCCACCAAACACAGAAAAACGATGTGAGTTTTTCACTCTTTAATGTGCCTTCAACAGTGACCCATGTGATCTGTCTTTGCAACAGTTAAGTGCTGTCTGTTATTAAGAGGATGAGTTGCCCTTCGAGGGAAATGGGTGGTGCCCTGATGCTGGTGAAGTTTTGAGCCAAGGAAATGGGGCTGTCCTCCTCTGCTCTGGATCAGAACCTGATTACTTTTTATTCCCCATGTGCTGTATGACCCCTATGGGTTTATCTCATCCCCAAGAATATAATAATAATTATATTTGCAGTGGCTGGCAAAGTTTTTATATTACAAGTTCATTCCTTCTTTACATCTGTTGGTGCCTATGTGATAATTCCATTAAAATTTGGTTTTAATAGAAAAAAGTTAAGTGGAAATATTTTTCCATGAATATGTCTCTACTTATATGAGAGTTGTCTAAATGAGACTGTCATACTTTTATTTCATTTAGTAGCAACACTGAAAGTTATCATAGTCAGTGAGTTAGCAGCACCACTGTGAAAGTTATCATAGTGAATTAGCAGCAACACTGTGAAAGTCATCATAGTCACTGAGTTAGCAACACTGATAGTTATCAGTCACAGAGTTAGCAGCAACACTGTAAAAGTTATCATAGTCACTGAGTGGCAGATTACTGTATCAAACACTTCACTCTATGCTATTATTATCAGTTCATTCAGGAGGTAAATAAATGCAACATATTTGTTTATACATTTTGGGATTTCAGACACGTAACCATATACGTGTATACAAATAGGGTAAGTATACATGGGTTCATGAACTGTATCAAATAAGGCACATGTCAAAATTAGTCTTATTATTATGATTATCATAGGATTTTTTTTTTTTAAGAAATGAAACACTGCTAATTAAACTAAATATTAAGCTTATTGCACTGTACTCTCTTTATCATGGAAATCTTGTCACTGGAACATAATGTAATATATACACTGTAGCTGACAGCACATGGGAATCCATAACTTGCTCATTTTTTATTGTATAAATGTGTTCTGTGTTGCTGATCATGTATGCCAATAATGACCAAAAACCTGCACTTAGAAGAGGAACCTCATGATGATATTTCAGTTTGTTCTGAACCATCATCAAATCAGTTGTGGCTTGACAATGGTTCGTTTGGACTGGAATGTCATCCTAAGCTTCCTCTTGTAAGTGTGGGTTTTCAGTGAACTCTTCCAGCCACTGTAATGACACTTTAAATTCTATGTTTGCAGAGTCAATCATGCAACAGTATCGTTGTCATTTTATTGGTATTTTTTTTTATATGTACAGTATAGCTACAACTCGATTATTATTTACAAATGTAAGAGGAGTCATTATATTTATACACATTAGAATACATAATATACTTAATACTAATATTTTTAATATTTATACTAAGATTTTAGTTTATAGTATGACAAAAAGAAATATTTTCCTTATTTAAAATGAATATCAATTAAAAATTATTTTGCATTATAAATTAACTCTTTTTTTTTTTTCATTATTACTTACTTTTAAAAATATAAATTATGTTTAACTGTCTGTGGCAAAATAAATAAAACATCTGATCTTGTCACTAGTGTCTTCAGCCTTGAGTTCTGAACAGTAGTTAAGACTGCTGTAAAGTTCTGTTGGGAATCCTTTATGGGGATACCTTAAAATGGCTGATGTAATTTGACAGAGAAACAAAGCTTTTGTTTTCGCTCTATAACCATCATATTGAACAGGGTGGCAGCACACTTCGTGTATCCAATTTTGCTAAAAGAGGACAAACCTCAGGGTTTGAGTGGTGAGGGTTGGAGTAGGTGCTTCTTCCCAGCACCGGGTGCCACTCTTCCCAGGACTGGGTGCCACTCTTCCCAGGACTGGGTGCCACTTTCCAGCACCGGGTGCCACTCTTCCCAGGACTGGGTGCCACTCTTCCCAGGACTAGGTGTCACCCTTCCCAACACTGGAGGGCACTCTTCCCATAGGATGCTTGTCAAAGAACCCAGCATTTCATTGAAATTTGCTGACACAGCCAATGACACTATGAATATGAACAATGGAAAATGAAAAATTGACTCTGAATAGTTTTACTTGCTTTGTGATTACGATATCACCGATATATACTTTAAAACTGATAATGTTAGATACATAATATTCTTAAAACACTGAATAACCAAACGGTTCTAGTGCTTAATAAATAATACAAAAACAAACTATTATGGATTAATTACATGATGACAAACACGATTGAGCACGTTTTTCTTCGTTCTTGCTTGACATAAATGCCTGCAATTATTCTTGTGGGACAGTAGGGGAAAAGGTTGTAGTCCCAACAGATGGAATATAAGTCCAGAGGACTCCTGTCAGAGATGTAAATAAAGGGTGGAGGGCACGACTATAGCTCAACTCATCCTGAAGCTTTGAGGAAGGCATAATAGGTTAGGGACACTCATGATGGACTTGGGCATATAGTCGGCTCCATCCAGGAGAAGAGGTAATGATAGGTGATCGATGTCCAATCAGCAAAGTGACTAATAGAGATCTGTGCTAACAGATTGGAACCAGGGATAAGAAAGAAAATGTTCTGCTGTATCTATTTTGCCAAGACACCTCCTACAGGCAGGGAAGGCAGTAATATGGAAATTGTGAATGCGAGTCTGGGGTGGCCCACACAAAGGTATTTCAGGGCCACGTCAAGTAAGTGCCCAGGAGGCATGCCACACCCAAAGACATGGACCTTTCAAAGGACAGAATGGAATGCAATGTAAAGGAGCAAAGGGAGATGGCCAGGCTACTCTGTCACTGGCAGTGGATCTCCCCCCAATACTCCCTTCGATGCAAGCTCCCCCTGGTCATGAGGAAGAGGAGTGACAGCTTGGCCAAGGATGCAGCTCGGTCCACAACCCTACTACAGCGGATGCCAACATAAGAAAGGTTCCATCACAGATTGATGCTCTGCCCTTGGTAACCAAAGAGAGATGTAAGTAGGAGCTGTGCTCAGCTGGGGATTCATTAGATAACAACAATGGGGGCGTTGACCCCCGGAACTCTCTCCAGGTCTCCAGGTAATGGTAGTCTCTCCTCAAAACTGATGGACTGATAACCTCATTCTCCTCCTTATCATCCATCGTTCTTCTCTGTTTTGGACTGAAGAAGCCACTGGCAGGCAAAACATTTCCTCAGTAGATTCTCAAATATTGCACAAATGTCTCATTCTTCAACTTGTTGTTTTAAACCATTACATCACATGGCTGAACGCTCAAATCTTTATGTAAGGTGTGAGGAGGGTTGCATCTCTCACCTTAAGATCTAGCTAGCCTACTTCCACACAGTTCATAACTTCACTGTGTAGTCAACCTTTACAGCATTCTTCTCCCCCTACTAAAGTATACAAGTGTTTTCTTTACACATGTTGTTCATCTGTTGCAACAACTAATTGCTCTGCCAGGTCTAAAGAGAAAAATGTTGCATTATTGAGCTGCTGCTGCTGCTTTTTTTCTCCCATAGTCATTCAGTAATGAGTGACCCTTGTGGGTTTAGAGTTCGTCGTAAGTAATAAATCAAGAAAAAATGGAAACATATGGTACAGGTCGGCCATCACTAATCCGGCAATCAGTTCCATCAGTAATCCGGCACTAATTTTGGCAAGCACAATTTCAAATTTCATCATTATACTGACTCAAATTTCTTCATTATACTGACTCAGAAGTTGTGCAGATGGTTGTAAATCCACAGCAGCAAACCATTGGAGGAGAAAGCAGTGATGAAAATGAGGAAGATGAAGCAGAAAGTCTCTCTACTGATAGGTTAATTAAGTGTGTTCTAACCTAACTGTGTAATCTGGCAAACTCGCTAATCTGGCAAACTACAGGTCCCAATGATGCCGGATTAGTGATGACTGACCTGAACTAATTGTGCAGCTGTTTTTATTAGTAATCAAACTGAAATTAAAGCAAAGATAATGAAATCCTCTAAAAGAACTGCTTGGTAATCAAATAGCATAAAACCATTTCATTAACTGCCTGAACCTCGCAGTGAGAGACAGTTGTATAAACTGTCTACCACGAGCTGGGTGCATCTGTATGAACTTCACAATGAGAGACAGCTGTATAAATTGTCTACCACGAGCTAGGTGCCTCATGTCATCACTTCTTAGATTATGAATCTCCCATGATAAACTTAGTGAGTTGGTATATAAAATATATATCAAATTTTTAACTCCTTTCTTACCCCACTGAAGACCAATGAGCATCAGATAACCGGATAAAATTTTCATAGTGTGTATACAGTAATATATTAATTTTCACACTAATCTATATTTATCGTGTAAATTATTTAGACTTTATGTAGGCTCACGTAACTTGGGTAATGTTGCATATTAACTCTATCAGTATTAATATTTGTCAGAATTTTTTCAGTGTAGGGTATATAAATACAGTGGACCCCCGCATAGCGAACTTAATCCGTGCAAGAGGGCTGGTCGTTATGCGAAATGTTCGCTATGCGAATTAATTTTCCCCATAAGAAATAATGGAAATAAAATTAATCCGTGCAAGACACCCAAAAGTATGAAAAAAAATTTTTTTTACCACAAAAAAATGTTAATTTTAGTACACACAAACTGAAAAAGGCATGCACAATTACATGACACTTACTTTTATTGAAGATCTGGTGATGATTGATGGGATGGGAGGAGGGGAGAGAGAGTGTTAGTGTTTAGAAGGGGAATCCCCTTCCATTAGGACTTGAGGTAGCAAGTCCTTTTCCGGGGTTACTTCCCTTCTTCTTTTAATGCCACTAGGACCAGCTTGAGAGTCACTGGACCTCTGTCGCACAACAAATCTGTCCATAGAGCTCTGTACCTCCCGTTCCTTTACGATTTGTCTAAAATGGGCCACAACATTGTCATTGAAATAGTCACCAGCACGGCTTGCAACAGCTGTGTCAGGGTGATTTTCATCCATAAAGGTTTGCAGTTCAACCCACTGTGCACACATTTCCTTAATTTTTGAAGTAGGCACAATGGATTCCACAACTGGCATAGGCTTCTCAGGGTTAGCCCCAAACCCTTCAAAATCTTTCTTAATTTCCATACTAATTCTCACCCTTTTTACCACAGGGTTGGCACTAGAAGCTTTCTTGGGGCCCATGGTCACTTATTTTCCAGAAACAGCACCGAAAACACTGTAATAATACGAAATATTCCGAGTGTATGCTTGAATGTTACCGCGGAGGCTGGCTGGTAAACAATGGGACGGGCGGCACATGTGAGGCTGGCTGAGGCCGCACATTGGACGCGTCTCGGACGAAGGTCGCTGAGCGGGTTTTTGTCCACTATGCGGGGCAAAATTTTAGCGAACAAAGCGTTCGCTATGCGGATTGTTCGCTATGCAAGGCGTTCGCTATGCGGGGGTCCACTGTATAAGCAGAATTCTTTTAGTAATAATACTAGGTAAGAAAATAAATCTGGTTAGTTGACACCTAACTTTTAAAGATGTAGTCTAAGCACACGTACTGTGCTATAAACAGATTTATTTTTAAGAATGAAATAAAGTTGAATTGTAAAAGATGTAATGAGGTTTCATTAGGTTTCCTGGAGTCCATAATCTGGGAGTTATTTGGGCAGTCTTGAGAAACACAGCACACAAGATTTGGGTTGATGTGATGGTTTTGTTATTTTTCTTATTGTGGATCATGCGTTATAACTTGATGAGACTTGTTTCACTTTATAAGAACACAAGGATGGCACTCCCCAGGTCTGAGGAAGGCTGGGTGGCAGCGCGGGCACTCTGGGTTAAGTTGCAGTTCTTCCATCCTCTCCTCTGGGGGTGCTGGGAACACCATAGTCATGTGGAACCCACCATCTCCATCATGGTGGTGGTGCTCGCTGGTGTCTTGGTGCTTTAGCTCTTCGTCTAAGCTGTTTTGGTCCACTTGAGATAAGTCTGGCCCAGGAAGTGAGAGTTCATTTGTAGGGATGAAGAAATCACGGTTACCCCTAGAGGAAGAGAACTGAACATGGGGCGCCTCGGGTATAGTCTGTTCAAATACACGGACACGTGAGTTTCTGACTGGAGTGAACAAAGGAGTGGGGAATTCCTGTTTAATAACATTTCTGATGGGGCTAGCAGAGAGGTTAGCAGGAGAAAGGAATGGTACGGGGTCCAGGGAGACGGGATGAAGAGATGGAGGCTGCAGGAAGTCAGTGGGAACTTGTAACCTTTGATGATTCGCTGGAAACCGAGGTTCAAAGGAATTTCGAGGAGTGCTAGATACCAAAGGTGGAGCAAGTTCTGAAGACAAGGAGTGCTGTGTGACTTGATCAGTCAGGGTGGCATTTGGAAAGTGTGACACGAGAGTGACTTCTGAGGATGTGTTTGGGATGGTTCGTGTCTTGCTAGCAGGGCGCACTACTAGTGGTCTGAGGGCAATATTCTTAACGTCTACAGGCTTAAGTGAAGGTTCTTCACCATTACTACTAAATGTAAACCTTCTGCCTGGTCTTCGGGCAACTCTGCCGGGCACCATAGTGAATGAGGGGTCAGAGCGGGGAGTCTGGCTATTTGTTGTTTCAATTTCTGGTTCAGTTGTATCTCTCGTGGGAGCAGACCAAGTATTGGTAGTATCTACAAGGGTGGAAGTGTCGGTGCTGCTTGTGATAGCACTGAAAGCTCTTACAGCAGCTCCAAAACGTTGTGTAATATTTGAATTTCTAGAGGGTCTCAGTAGCCCACCATGTTGTGAGCTTGTATGACGTAGGTTTGGTAGTGACAAGTGCAATGGTGGAATGATGGACTGCAGAGGGCTATTGTCACTAGTAGTGGGCAGTGTGAGAAAATTAAACGGCACAGTTAATGGCTTGAGCAGGCCAGTGAAGGAAATGGGTGGTGTAATGGGTTGTGCCGTAGGAGGTATGACTGGTTGTGTTGTGGGTGGTGCAATGGGCTTTGTTATAGGTGGTAGGGTGGGAGAATGCCATGGCTGGGATAAGCCTACTTGAGAATCCTTGATGGTGACTGACTCGGTGATGGCTGTGGTGACGGTGTTCGTTGTGGTGAAGGGTAGGGTAAATATATTTGTTGGGATGAAGCGATCTGTGGGTATATTCCTTAGTATAAAGGGTTGTGTGGGTGTACTTGTTGGGATTAAGGGTTGTGTGGGTTTACTCGCTGGGGTTAAGGGTTGTGTGGGTATACTTGTTGGGGCAAAGGGTGGTGTGATGCGTCTGGTAGGGGTGAGAGTCAGGGAAGAAGCCTGTTGTTGTGGAGAATCTGATCTGGAGGACTTGAAGGTGGAGGCGAGGGAAGAGGTCTTTACATCCTTAGTGGAGGTGTGTCCGGTATCATGACCTGCCTCGGTGCTCACCTGGAGGCTGTTCACCGCAGGGTTTCCACTGCCTCCTGTCAATACACCAATATTGAATATAAGCAACAAGGACTTGTTTACACATGATAAAGATAATAAAGATAAATTATAAAAATTGTCATATATATATATATATAAATATATATATATATATATATATATATATATATATATATATATATATATATATTTATTTATATATATATATTTTTTTTTTCAACAAGTTGGCCGTCTCCCACCGAGGCAGGGTGACCCAAAAAAGAAAGAAAATCCCCAAAAAGAAAATGCTTTCATCATCATTCAACACTTTCACCACACTCACACATAATCACTGTTTTTGCAGAGGTGCTCAGAATACAACAGTTTAGAAGCATATACGTATAAAGATACACAATATATCCCTCCAAACTGCCAATATCCCAAACCCCTCCTTTAAAGTACAGGCATTGTACTTCCCATTTCCAGGACTCAAGTCCGACTATATGAAAATAACCGGTTTCCCTGAATCCCTTCACTAAATATTACCCTGCTCACACTCCAACAGATTGTCAGGTCCCAAGTACCATTCGTCTCCATTCACTCCTATCTAACACGCTCACACACGCTTGCTGGAAGTCCAAGCCCCTTGCCCACAAAACGCCCTTTACCCCCTCCAACCCTTTCGAGGATGACCCCTACCTCGCCTTCCTTCCCCTATAGATTTATATGCTTTCCATGTCATTCTACTTTGATCCATTCTCTCTAAATGACCAAACCACCTCAACAACCCCTCTTCTGCCCTCTGACTAATACTTTTATTAACTCCACACCTTTTCCTAATTTCCACACTCCGAATTTTCTGCATAATATTTACACCACACATTGCCCTTAGACAGGACATCTCCACTGCCTCCAACCGTCTCTTCGCTGCTGCATTTACCACCCAAGCTTCACACCCATATAAGAGTGTTGGTACTTCTATACTTTCATACATTCCCTTCTTTGCCTCCATAGATAACATTTCTTGACTCCACATATACCTCAATGCACCACTCACCTTTTTTCCCTCATCAATTCTATGATTAACCTCATCCTTCATAAATCCATCCGCCGACATGTCAACTCCCAAGTATCTGAAAACATTTACTTCTTCCATACTCCTCCTCCCCAATTTGATATCCAATTTTTCTTTATCTAAATCATTTGATACCCTCATCACCTTACTCTTTTCTATGTTCACTTTCAACTTTCTACCTTTACACACATTCCCAAACTCATCCACTAACCTTTGTAATTTTTCTTTAGAATCTCCCATAAGCACAGTATCATCAGCAAAAAGTAACTGTGTTAATTCCCATTTTGAATTTGATTCCCCACAATTTAATCCCACCCCTCTCCTGAACACCCTAGCATTTACTTCTTTTACAACCCCATCTATAAATATATTAAACAACCATGGTGACATTACACATCCCTGTCTAAGACCTACTTTTACCGGGAAGTAGTCTCCCTCTCTTCTACACACCCTAACCTGAGCCTCACTATCCTCATAAAAACTCTTTACAGCATTTAGTAACTTACCACCTATTCCATATACTTGCAACATCTGCCACATTGCTCCCCTATCCACTCTATCATATGCCTTTTCTAAATCCATAAATGCAATAAAAACTTCCCTACCTTTATCTAAATACTGTTCACATATATGCTTCAATGTAAACACTTGATCTACACATCCCCTACCCACTCTGAAACCTCCTTGCTCATCCGCAATCCTACATTCTGTCTTACCTCTAATTCTTTCAATTATAACCCTACCATACACTTTTCCTGGTATACTCAATAAACTTATTCCTCTATAATTTTTACAATCTCTTCTGTCCCCTTTCCCTTTATATAAAGGGACTATACATGCTCTCCGCCAATCCCTAGGTACCTTTCCCTCTTTCATACATTTATTAAACATAAGTACCAACCACTCCAACACTATATCCCCCCCTGCTTTTAACATTTCTGTCATGATCCCATCAGTTCCAGCTGCTTTACCCCCTTTCATTCTACGTAATGCCTCACGTACCTCCCCCACACTTACATTCTGCTCTTCTTCACTCCTAAAAGATGATATACCTCCCTGACCAGTGCATGAAATTACCACCTTCCTTTCTTCCTCAACATTTAAAAGTTCCTCAAAATATTCTCGCCATCTACCTAATACCTCCCTCTCCCCATCTACTAACTCCCCTACTCTGTTTTTAATTGACAACTCCATACTTTCCCTAGGCTTTCTTAACTTGTTTAACTCACTCCAAAATTTTTTCTTATTTTCATTAAAATTTCTTGACAGTGCCTCTCCCACTCTATCATCTGCTCTCCTTTTGCACTCTCTCACCACTCTCTTCACCTTTCTTTTACTGTCCATATACGTACTCTGCTTTTCTTCTAACACTTCTGCTTTGTAAAAACCTCTCATAAGCTAACTTTTTCTCTTTTATCACACCCTTTACTTCATCATTCCACCAATCACTCCTCTTTCCACCTGCCCCCACCCTCCTATAACCACAAACTTCTGTCCCACATTCTAATACTGCATTTTTAAAACTATTCCAACCCTCTTCAAGCCCCCCACTACTCATCTTTGCACTAGCCCACCTTTCTGCCAACAGTCGCTTATATCTCCCCCGAACTTCCTCCTCCCTTAGTTTGTACACTTTCACCTCCCTCTTGTTGTTGCCACCTTCCTCTTTTCCCATCTACCTGTTACTCTAACTGTAGCTACAACTAAATAATGATCCGATATATCAGCTACCCCTCTATAAACATGTACATCCTGGAGCCTACCCATCAACCTTTTATCCACCAATACATAATCTAACAAACTACTTTCATTATGTGCTACATCATACCTTGTATATTTATTTATCCTCTTTTTCATAAAATATGTATTACTTATTACCAAATCTCTTTCTACACATAGCTCAATTAAAGGCTCCCCATGTACATTTACCCCAAATTTACCTACTACTCCCTCCATAACATTTTTACCCACTTTAGCAATGAAATCCCCAACCACCATTACTCTCACACTTGATTCAAAACTCCCCACGCATTCACTCAACATTTCCCAAAATCTCTCTCTCTCCTCTACACTTCTTTCTTCTCCAGGTGCATACACGCTTACTATAACCCACTTTTTACATCCAATCTTTATTTTACTCCACATAATCCTTGAATTAATACATTTATAGTCCCTCTTTTCCTGCCATAGCTTATCCTTCAACATTATTGCTACTCCTTCTTTAGCTCTAACTCTATTTGAAACCCCTGACCTAATCCCATTTATTCCTCTCCAATGAAACTCTCCCACCCCCTTCAGCTTCGTTTCACTTAAAGCCAGGACATCCAGCTTCTTCTCATTCATAACATCCACAATCATCTCTTTCTTATCATTTGCACAACATACACGCACATATATATAATATATATATAATATATATATATAATATATATATATATATATATATATATATATATATATATATATATATACAGTATATATATATATATATATATATATATATATATATATATATATATATATATATATATATATATATATATATATATATATATATATATATATATATATATATATATATATATATATATAGTATATATATATATATATATATATATATATATAGTATATATATATATATATATATAATATATATATATAATATATATATATATATATATATATATATATATATATATATATATATATATATATATATATAGTATATATATATATATATATATATATATATATATATATATATATATATATATATATATATATATATATATATATATAGTATATATAGTATATATATATATATATAGTAGGTAGTAGGTTGGTAGACAGCAACCACCCAGGGAGGTACTACCGTCCTGCCAAGTGAGTGTAAAACGAAAGCCTGTAATTGTTTTACATGATGGTAGGATTGCTGGTGTCTTTTGTCTGTCTCATAAATATGCAAGATTACAGGTACGTCTTGCTACTTCTACTTACACTTAGGTCACACTACACATACATGTACACGTTTATTTATACACACTCATCTGAGTTTTCTTTGATTTTATCTTAATAGTTCTTGGTCTTATTACTTTTCCTTTTATATCCATGGGGAAGTGGAATAAGAATCTTTCCTCCGTAAGCCATGCGTGTTGTAAAAGTCAACTAAAATGCCGGGAACAATGGGCTAGTAACCCCTTTTCCTGTAAAGATTACTAAAAAGAATAAGAAGAAGAAAATTGTCAAAGTGGGAAGTCTGAATGTGCGTGGATGTTGTGCAAATGATAAGAAAGAGATGATTGTGGATGTTATGAATGAGAAGAAACTGGATGTCCTGGCTTTAAGTGAAACAAAGCTGAAGGGGGTGGGAGAGTTTCAATGGAGAGGAATAAATGGGATTAGGTCGGGGGTTTCAAACAGAGTTAGAGCTAAAGAAGGAGTAGCAATAATGTTGAAGGATAAGCTATGGCAGGAAAAGAGGGACTACAAATGTATAAATTCAAGGATTATGTGGAGTAACCTCTTCAAGGGGGGCTCCTTGGCGTGGTGAAGAGGCTCTTGGTCTGAGGAATTAGCCCTGTCGGTCTTCTTCCTCAGACCGAACCTAATTACCCCCCATTCTCCCCTCCCCTATCCCATCCTCCCCATCCTCCCCTTTTTCCATTCCTCCTCCTCCTCCTCACCCCTCCCTTTTGCCCTTCCTCTTTTTAGCCTTCGTGATTTCTCCCACAGGCGTGCTAGTTCCTAGGTAGGGGAAAGGACACCGGGGTCGATCCCATTCCGTTGAGGTTTCTTGGCGGTGGCGTAGTTTGCCGTGGAATCTGGATTGCCTAGGGATGTCCCGATCCCTCTCCGGTATCCCGGAGTAGCTTTGGGTGTCTTTTGGGCGACGGGTGTATCTCTGGAAGCCACCTTTCGGATTCCGGGGGTGGTGGCTGAAGGAGGTATGCTTTGTGGCGGATATCCGGCCGCCCTCTCTTTTGTCCACCGAGGTAGCTCGGCAGATGTGAGGTTGCTATCCCGGATTGCTGGTTTACTGGCATGAAGGGTAGGGTATGGCACGGGTTCCATGCTGCATCTGCGCTACTAGCGGTGTCGAGTCCTCTTGGGCGCGGAGGGAGATTTCCGGCCCTTTCATTCCTCCTGGGAACTATTCCTCCCCGCTCCCCCCTTTTTTTATTCTTTTTTTTGTTTTTATTTTCTTTTCTTCTTTCTTTTTTTTTCTTAAAAACAAAAAGCAAAGGAGTAACCTAACCATGGCAGCCCTAGTCCATGAAACCACTACCCCCGGGCCCCTTCTTGATACCGCACCCCATTCTGACCCTGCCTTGTGTTTAGACCACTCTTCGGACACTCCTGATGCCCCTGTACCTCTTGCTGGTGCTGTTTCCTCACCCGCTTCAGGTACCGGGGCTTCGACTGACTCCTTCGATTTGTCTGAACTCCGCTCTCCTTTGACTATGCTTCCGGCTTCTCCCTCTACGGTACGGCAATTTTCGAATCGCCCACCCATTTCATGCCGGACCAACTCCGGTCCTACTCCTAAACGCCAACGTCAATCTCCTGATGATGCTCCGTCGTTACCTTCCCATTCTACTCGGAAACGACCGACACGTCAAGCACTCCCTCTCCAAGCTCAGTTTCGGACCACACAATGGACTAAATTCTTTACTTTAAGACCAACTTCTTCTTCTGCCTACCTTTCTGACCATAGTATTGCCAAAGCGCTCCTGCGTCATGTTGGCAGAGATATTTCATTTCACGCTCTCAAGAGCGGTACGCGCATCGTCACTGTCCAGAATGCTACCCAAGCTCATGATCTTTCTCTCCTTTCGAATATCGATACTACTCCTATCACTATTGAAAAACATCTTTCTCTCAATTCTTGTAGTGGTACTGTCATTCTGCCCCATACCATAGTCCAACAGAATTTCCAGTCATGTGGCAATGACATTTTTGAACAGCTGGAACTCCAGGATCTCCCAATCCTCAAAGTAGACACTTATGTCCTTCCTGCCCGGGGGCGGAGACGTTACCCTTGCAATGTGGCTCGTTTAACTTTTGACAGCCGAGAACTCCCGTCCTCTGTATATGTCGCGGGACATCGGTTACAAGTTCGAAAGGTGATACCTACACCGCAACAATGTAGAAATTGCTGGCGTTTTGGTCACCCAGCGAAATATTGCAGATCTATGGCCGAATGCCCAGTCTGTGGTGCCGACAACCATTCTAATACATCTTGCAGTCAACCTCCATCTTGCCTTAATTGTAATGAAGCTCACCCTTCGTACTCCCGCCGTTGCCAGGTCTACTTAAATGAACGTGAAATCCGTTGCCTCAAAGAGGCAGAAGGTCTCCCTTATGCTATGGCAGTTACTCATCTCCGCCTCCAAGGGAGACTACCCCGTGTTTCTTATTCTCGTGTTTCCAAACATCCCCCCACTTCTGGGGTCCCATCTTCTGCAGCCTCCTCTGTTGTTACCCCTCCCATAGCCATTACGGCATCTAATCCTTTTGCTGTCCTTGGCTCTGACGTCCCGACTACAACTCAGTCTGTTCTCACATCTTCGCGTCCTTCCTCACAAGCCCCAGTATCGACAAGACCTCGTACGACACCTAATACCAATCGCCCCTCTACTCAGAAGTCCAAAAAATCCACATTGCTCAAATCTTCTTTGCCCCTTCCTTCCCTTCTTCCACCTCCACACGTTACCTTTCCAGTCTCTGTACCTAGTTCTTCCCCTCTCTCTGGCTCTATTACAAGTGTGGAGATTCACCCTCCTCCTCGTACTATGCCTTCCACCCCCGTCCCCTCCCAAGTTTCTCCCTCTTCTGTCACCTCCCAGGTTTCTACCTCTTCTGTCCCCCCCCACACTTCATCTCCAGTCCCTTACACTTTTCCCTCCCCCTCTACTTTGGTACAGTCCATTACTGTCCCAATCTTTACTCACCCTCCTCCTCCTATCTCCAATATGGTTTCCCATACATCTTTGAATTCAGAAACACTTGAAGCCATTTCAGAATATATTGCAGAGACTAAACCTTCAATGGACACTGATTCACTTCCTGTTCCTTCTCTTCCCTCTCCTCCATCTTCACAACCCCATTCTTCGCAACGCTCCGTTCCTTCGCTACTTGAACATCTTCCAATGCCACCACACGTTGACTTTTCTAACCCCTCTAGTCCGTAGGTGCCTTTACCTACAGATTCCTGATATTTTCTTCATCGCCAATCATGGCCTATTTACAGTGGAATATCCGCGGCCTCAGGGGTAATCGGGGTGAGCTTCAGATGTTGCTTTCCAGGTTTTCCCCTGTTGGTGCTTGCTTACAAGAACCAAAATTACACTCGGCTGTTTTCCAACCTATCTCAGGCTATAATTTATTGTATTCTTCGGATCCTTTCTCAGATGGGACCTTTAATGAAAGTGCCCTTCTCCTACGCAATGATATTCCGTACTGTCAACTATTTGTCCATACCTCGCTGCATTACACTGCAGCCCGTATCCACTTGAATAAGTGGTTTACAATATGTTCTTTATATCTCTCTCCTTCTCGAGCATTTTCTATCCCAGACTTTGCCTTTCTTGTTTCATCCTTACCACCACCACTTCTGTTACTTGGTGATTTTAATGCCCACCATTTCCTCTGGGGGGGGTCTCATTGTGACTCACGTGGCATTCAGTTGGAGGCTTTTCTTGCCTCTCACCCCCTCCATGTTTTAAATACGGGTACTCCCACCCATTTTGATCCTCGTACTCATACTCTCTCTTGCATCGATCTATCAGTCTGCTCTTCCTCCACAGCACTAGACTTCACCTGGTCTGTTCTACCAGACTTACATGACAGCGATCATTTTCCGATCATTCTTACTTCTCCTTCCTATTCACCACCTTCCCGTAGCCCTCGCTGGCAATTTGATCGGGCAAATTGGGATCTTTACTCACACCTCACTGCTTTTAGTGAGGTTCCTTCTTCATCCTCCATTGATGAGCTCCTACACATCTTCTCGACATCAGTTTATACCGCAGCTTCTCATTCTATACCCCACACCTCAGGCAGGCATTCTCAGAAGTGCGTGCCTTGGTGGTCTCCTGCTTGTGCTCGTGCAGTACGTTTGAAACGTGCTGCATGGGGCAGGTACCGGTACAATAGAACCGCTGAGAGACTTGTTGATTTTAAGCAGAAGCGTGCGATCGCTCGCCGTGTCATCCGTGAAGCTAAACGCACTTGTTGGCGAGACTATGTTTCCACCATCACCTCTGCTTCTTCTATGAGTGCAGTCTGGAAAAAAGTGAGGAAATTGAGTGGTAAATACTCTCCTGACCCGGCTCCTGTTCTACGGGTCACTGGTGTTGATATAGCAAACCCTCTCGACGTTGCCATTGAACTTGGCACACATCTGGTCCGTATTTCCCGAGGGCTCCATCTATGCCCCTCGTTTCTTTCCTCAAAGTCTGCCAGAGAGTTAGTACCCTTGGACTTTTCTTCTCTCGGAGAAGAACAGTATAATGTGCCTTTTACACTTCAAGAACTGGAGGCAACGCTCTCAGCTTGCCGATCATCGGCAGCTGGGCCTGATGACATTCATATTCGTATGTTACAACATTTACATCGGTCAGCCCTTGTAGTCCTCTTACACCTCTTCAATCTTATTTGGGCACAAGGAGTTCTTCCCCAGCTGTGGAAATCTGCCATTGTTCTCCCTTTCCGCAAACCGGGTACTACAGGACATGATGCCTCCCACTATCGCCCCATCGCTCTTACAAGTGCAGTTTGCAAAGTGATGGAACGCCTCGTAAATCGACGTTTAATGTGGTATTTAGAGACTCACAACAGTCTCTCCGCTAGTCAATATGGCTTTCGTAAGGGTCGTTCTACCATAGACCCCTTACTACGCTTGGATACGTATGTTCGTAATGCCTTTGCGAATAATCACTCAGTTATTGCCATATTTTTTGACCTTGAGAAGGCATATGACACAACTTGGAGGTATAATATTTTGGCCCAGGCCCATTCCTTAGGCCTCCGAGGCAATCTACCATCCTTCCTTAAGAACTTTTTAACTGACAGACATTTCCGTGTTCGAGTCAATAATGTTCTTTCCCCGGACTTCGTCCAAGCTGAAGGTGTCCCTCAGGGATGTGTTCTAAGCACAACACTTTTTCTCCTTGCTATAAATGATTTGGCCTCTGTTCTTCCACCCAATATTTGGTCATCACTCTATGTTGATGACTTCGCTATTGCTTGTGCAGGCGCTGACTGTCACCTTATTGCAGTTTCTCTCCAGCATGCGGTCGACCGTGTTTCCACTTGGGCCACCACACATGGGTTTAAATTTTCAAGTACCAAAACTCACCAAATTACTTTCACTAGACGCTCTGTTATCTCCGATCATCCTTTGTATCTCTATGGCTCCCGTATCCCCGAACGTGATACAGTCAGGTTTCTAGGCCTTCTCTTTGACCGTCGGTTAACCTGGAAACCTCACATTACCTCTCTGAAGGCAACTTGTCACAGCCGGCTAAACCTTCTTAAAACCCTTGCTCATCTTTCCTGGGGAGCTGATCGTCGAACTCTGCTTCGCCTACATTCAGCCCTCGTTTTATCGAAACTCGATTATGGTGACCAGATTTATTCCGCGGCCTCTCCTGCTACTCTCTCTAGCCTTAACTCTATCCATCACCAAGGCTTACGTTTGTGCCTTGGTGCTTTTCGCTCTTCCCCTGTTGAGAGCCTCTATACAGAAGCAAATGTTCCATCCTTGTCTGATCGCCGTGATGCCCATTGCCTTCGTTACTATGTACGCTCTCACGATCTACACAATCCTTCCATTTATAGAATGGTCACCGATATTAGTAGACATTCTTTATTCGTTCGCCGCCCCTGTTTGCTCCGTCCCTTTTCTCTTCGCCTACTTTCACTCTTGTCTTCCCTTCAGTTACCACCTTTATATGTTCATGTAGCATCTCACTTTTCCCTACCCCCCTGGGAAGTTCCAGCTGTTCGGGTCTGTTCTTTCTCACTCCCTTGCTCGAAAGCTCAACTACCTACGGTGGCTTCCCGCTCTCTTTTTCTTGATCACTTCCACTCTCATTCTCATGCCACCGCTGTGTACACAGATGGCTCTAAGTCTTTAGACGGCGTCGGATTCGCAGCAGTGTTTCCGGACAGCGTCGTACGAGGGCATTTACTATCTTCAGCTAGCATTTTTACTGCTGAACTGTATGCCATTCTTGCAGCACTTATTCGTATCGCATCTATGCCTGTGTCATCATTTGTAGTAGTCTCAGACTCCCTTAGTGCTCTACAGGCTATACGAAAATTTGATACATCTCATCCCCTAGTTCTCCGTATCCAACTTTGGCTACGCCGTATCTCTACCAAACATAAAGATATTGTTTTTTGTTGGGTCCCTGGTCATGTCGACGTACAGGGCAATGAACAGGCAGACACTGCTGCGCGGTCAGCAGTATATGACCTACCAATTTCCTATCGAGGTGTTCCATTTCTAGACTATTTTGCTGCAATAGCTACCCACCTTCGCACCCGTTGGCAACAACGTTGGTCAACTCTGCTCGGTAACAAACTTCATTCTATTAAACCGAGCATAGGTTACTGGCCGTCTTCTTGTCATCAGTGCCGAGGTTGGGAGACCACTCTCTCCCGCCTTCGCATTGGCCACACTCGTCTTACTCATGGGTATCTCATGGAGAGGCACCCTGTTCCTCTCTGTGAGCAGTGTCAAGTTCCAGTATCGATTAGCCACATTCTGTTAGACTGCCCTCTCTATCAACGAGCACGCAGAATTTACCTCCAACGTCGTCTTCGTTCTCCTACTCTCTCTTTACCTTCCCTTCTTGCTGATGGACCCTCCTTTAATCCTGACTCTCTCATTGACTTCTTGACAACGACTGATTTACTCCACAAACTCTGATGATACTTTTCGCACTCCCCTCAGCCCTTTCTGGTTCAGTCTCTTGCTGCCCTTTACCCTTTCACCATCCACTGCCCCGCTGTTATCCGTAACCTGTTGCTCATCCATCTCCCTTTTGCCACCTGATGCCCTCGCTTCCTTCCTGCCCTGCAGCGCTGTATAGTCCTTGTGGCTTAGCGCTTCTTTTTTGATTATAATAATAATAATATGTGGAGTAAACCCCTCAAGGAAGGTTCCTTGATGTTGGTGAGGGGCTCTTGATTTAGGGAATTGGATCTGTGCTCCAGTTCCCCGAATTAAGCCTGAATGCCTTCCACATCCCCCCCCCCAGGCGCTGTATAATCCTCCGGGTTTAGCGCTTCCCCCTTGATTATAATAATAATAATAATATGTGGAGTAAAATAAAGATTGGATGTGAAAAGTGGGTTATAGTAAGCGTGTATGCACCTGGAGAAGAGAGAAATGTAGAGGAGAGAGAGAGATTCTGGGAAATGTTGAGTGAATGTGTGGGGAGTTTTGAATCAAGTGTGAGAGTAATGGTGGTTGGGGATTTCAATGCTAAAGTGGGTAAAAATGTTATGGAGGGAGTAGTAGGTAATTTTGGGGTGCCAGGGGTAAATGTAAATGGGGAGCCTTTAATTGAGCTATGTGTAGAAAGAAATTTGGTAATAAGTAATACATATTTTATGAAAAAGAGGATAAATAAATATACAAGGTATGATGTAGCACGTAATGAAAGTAGTTTGTTAGATTATGTATTGGTGGATAAAAGGTTGATGGGTAGGCTCCAGAATGTACATGTTTATAGAGGGGCAACTGATATATCGGATCATTATTTAGTTGTAGCTACAGTTAGAGTAAGAGGTAGATGGGAAAAAGAGGAAGGTGGCAACAACAAGTAAGAGGGAGGTGAAAGTGTATAAACTAAAGGAGGAGGAAGTTCGGGCGAGATATAAGCGACTATTGGCAGAAAGGTGGGCTAGTGCAAAGATGAGTAGTGGGGGGGGTTGAAGAGGGTTGGAATAGTTTTAAAAATGCCGTATTAGAATGTGGGGCAGAAGTTTGTGGTTATAGGAGGGTGGGGGCAGGAGGAAAGAGGAGTGATTGGTGGAATGATGAAGTAAAGGGTGTGATAAAAGAGAAAAAGGTAGCTTACGAGAGGTTTTTACAAAGCAGAAGTGTTATAAGAAGAGCAGAGTATATGGAGAGTAAAAGAAAGGTGAAGAGAGTGGTGAGAGAGTGCAAAAGGAGAGCAGATGAAAGAATGGGAGAGGCACTGTCAAGAAATTTTAATGAAAATAAGAAAAAAATTTGGAGTGAGTTAAACAAGTTAAGAAAGCCTAGGGAAAGTATGGATTTGTCAGTTAAAAACAGAGTAGGGGAGTTAGTAGATGGGGAGAGGGAGGTATTAGGTAGATGGCGAGAATATTTTGAGGAACTTTTAAATGTTAAGGAAGAAAGGGAGGCGGTAATTTCATGCACTGCCCAGGGAGGTATACCATCTTTTAGGAGTGAAGAAGAGCAGACTGTAAGTGTGGTGGAGGTACGTGAGGCATTACGTAGAATGAAAGGGGGTAAAGCAGCTGGAACTGATGGGATCATGACAGAAATGTTAAAAGCAGGGGGGGATATAGTGTTGGAGTGGTTGGTACTTTTGTTTAATAAATGTATGAAAGAGGGGAAGGTACCTAGGGATTGGCGGAGAGCATGTATAGTCCCTTTATATAAAGGGAAAGGGGACAAAAGAGATTGTAAAAATTATAGAGGAATAAGTTTACTGAGTATACCAGGAAAAGTATACGGTAGGATTATAATTGAAAGAATTAGAAGTAAGACAGAATGTAGAATTGCGGACGAACAAGGAGGTTTCAGAGTGGGTAGGGGATGTGTAGATCAAGTGTTTACATTGAAGCATATATGTGAACAATATTTAGATAAAGGTAGGGAAGTTTTTATTGCATTTATGGATTTAGAAAAGGCATATGATAGAGTGGATAGAGGAGCAATGTGGCAGATGTTGCAAGTATATGGAATAGGTGGTAAGTTACTAAATGCTGTAAAGAGCTTTTATGAGGATAGTGAGGCTCAGGTTAGGGTGTGTAGAAGAGAGGGAGAATACTTCCCGGTAAAAGTAGGTCTTAGACAGGGATGTGTAATGTCACCATGGTTGTTTAATATATTTATAGATGGGGTTGTAAAAGAAGTAAATGCTAGGGTGTTCGGGAGAGGGGTGGGATTAAATTATGGGGAATCAAATTCAAAATGGGAATTGACACAGTTACTTTTTGCTGATGATACTGTGCTTATGGGAGATTCTAAAGAAAAATTGCAAAGGTTAGTGGATGAGTTTGAGAATGTGTGTAAAGGTAGAAAGTTGAAAGTGAACATAGAAAAGAGTAAGGTGATGAGGGTATCAAATGATTTAGATAAAGAAAAATTGGATATCAAATTGGGGAGGAGGAGTATGGAAGAAGTGAATGTTTTCAGATACTTGGGAGTTGACGTGTCGGCGGATGGATTTATGAAGGATGAGGTTAATCATAGAATTGATGAGGGAAAAAAGGTGAGTGGTGCGTTGAGGTATATGTGGAGTCAAAAAACGTTATCTATGGAGGCAAAGAAGGGAATGTATGAAAGTATAGTAGTACCAACACTCTTATATGGATGTGAAGCTTGGGTGGTAAATGCAGCAGCGAGGAGACGGTTGGAGGCAGTGAAGATGTCCTGTCTAAGGGCAATGTGTGGTGTAAATATTATGCAGAAAATACGGAGTGTGGAAATTAGGAGAAGGTGTGGAGTTAATAAAAGCATTAGTCAGAGGGCAGAAGAGGGGTTGTTGAGGTGGTTTGGTCATTTAGAGAGAATGGATCAAAGTAGAATGACATGGAAAGCATATAAATCTATAGGGGAAGGAAAGAGGGGTAGGGGTCGTCCTCGAAAGGGTTGGAAAGAGGGGGTAAAGGAGGTTTTGTGGGTGAGGGGCTTGGACTTCCAGCAAGCGTGCATGAGCGTGTTAGATAGGAGTGAATGGAGACGAATGATACTTGGGACCTGACGATCTGTTGGAGTGTGAGCAGGGTAATATTTAGTGAAGGGATTCAGGGAAACCGGTTATTTTCATATAGTCGGACTTGAGTCCTGGAAATGGGAAGTACAATGCCTGCACTTTAACCCTTTGAGGGTTTTGGTCGTACTAGTACGTTTTACGCGTAGGGGTTTTTGACGTACTAGTACTCATAAATTCTAGCGGCCTCAAATCTAGTGGGAGAAAGCTGGTAGGCCTTCATGTGAAAGAATGGGTCTATGTGGTCAGTGTGCACAGTCTAAAAAAAATCCTGCAGCACACAGTGCATAATGAGAAAAAAAAAACTTTGACCATTTTTTTTTAATAAATCAGCGACTTTGCAGTGTATTTTCGTATGGTATTTATTGTTGTATTCTAGTTTTCTTGGTCTCATTTTATAGAATGGAAGACATATTACAGAAATTGAGATGATTTTGACTGGTTTTACAATGAAAGGTGCCTTGAAATTGAGCTCAAAGTAGCAGAAATGTTCGATTTTTACCAAACTTCAAAAGTAAACAAATCGTGCCAAGCGTGCAATACACGTCAACTGGTGAGTCTAATATTCTTTTACAAGTGCACCAATAATATTTATACCATTTTTTACACTAATGCAGTAGTCTGCATAACAGTAAATCTTATATTTTTTGTGAGAATAAAAATTCAAAGTGGAAAGCAAAAGGATATAAGAGGGCCCTTGAGACGTGACTAATGACTAGAGGAAATGTCATTTTAGTGCCAGGAATGTCTTTCTTGTTTATTCTGGACCCTATTCGGAAATTGGCATCTTTTGAAATTTGTGTGAAATTGGCAAAATTGCTAAATTCTGACCACTGTACTGGATAGTTGAATTTATAAATGGGTGGTTTCTTGCACCCATTCGATAGAAAAAATGGAGTTCTAGCGAAATATTCATGTTTTTTGTCGACTAGTACAGTGAAATTGGCCGAAAATGGGGCTCAAAGTGGGCAAAATCGCCGATGCGTAAATATCGCCGAGACCGCTAACTTTGCGAGAGCATAATTCCGTAAGTTTTCTATCAAATTTCAAACTTTTGGTGTCTTTATGATCGGGAAAAGATTCTCTATCTTTTCATAAGAGAAAATAATTTTTTTTTTTTTAAATTTGGCCGACCCTGAGAACGAGTTTCGGAGAGGGCCTGTCGACCCTCAAAGGGTTAAAGGAGGGGTTTGGGATATTGGCAGTTTGGAGGGATATGTTGTGTATCTCTATACGTGTATGCTTCTAAACTGTTATATTCTGAGCACCTCTGCAAAAGCAGTGATAATGTGTGAGTGTGGTGAAAGTGTTGAATGATGATGAAAGTATTTTCTTTTTGGGGATTTTCTTTCTTTTTTTTGGGTCACCCTGCCTCGGTGGGAGACGACCGACTTGTTGAAAAAAAAAAAAAAAAATATATATATATATATATATATATATATATATATATATATATATATATATATATATATATATATATATATATATATATATATATATATATATATATATATACATGTATATATATATATATACAGTGGACCCCCGCCTTACGATATTAATTCGTTCCTGAGAGCTCATCGTATGCCGAAATTATTGTAAGGCGAATTAATTTTCCCCATAAGAAATAATGGAAATCAAATTAATCCATGCAAGACACCCAAAAGTATGAAAAAAAAAATTTTTACCACATGAAATATTAATTTTAATACACACAAACTGAAGAAGACATGCACAGTTAATACTCTACTAAGAATACAATACATGACACCTTTATTGAAGATCTGGTGATGATTGATGGGATTGGAGGAGGGGAGAGTGTGGAAGTTGTTATTGTTTAGATGGGGAATCCCCTTCCATTAGGACTTGAGGTATCAAGTCCTTTTCTGGGGTTACTTCCCTTCTTCTTTTAACCCTTTCAGGGTCCGTCCCGTAGATCTACGGCTTTACGGTGAGTGTCCAAACCGTAGATCTATGCCATGAGCTCAGCTCACTCTGATAAACTGTGAGTGGTACATTTGGGCCTAGATATGAGAGAATACATCTATGTGGTATGTGTGCACCACATAAAACAGATCCTGCAGCACACTGTGTATAATGAGAGAAAAAAACTGAAATCATGATTTTTCGATTAAAACAGCGACTTTGCAGTGTTTTTTCGTATGTTTTTATAGTTGTATTTGCGATTTCTTGGTCTCAATTGATAGAATGGAAGACATCTTACAGAAATAGAGATGATTTTGATTGGTTTTAGCACTGGAAATGGCTTGAAACTGAGCTCAAAGTAGCAGAAATGTTAAATTTTTGCTGATATTCAAGAGTAAACAAACGACCTCACACATCTAATACACGTCAGCTGGTGGGTCTAATATACATTCACAAATATGGTGATGATATTTATACAATTATTACAGAATTGCATAACAGTAAATCTTCTATTTTTTGGTGTGAATAAAAATTCATTATGTGAATAAAAAATCAAAATGGAATTTATTTGTAAAGCCTCAAAATGTAACTAATGAACAGAGGAAATGTTAGTTTAGTTCCAGGAATACCTACATTGTTTATTCTGGAGCCTATTTTGAAATTGGAATATTTTGAACTTTGTGTTAAATTGGCCAAATTAACAATTTCCGATCACTTTATTTTGTAGTTGAAACAGTTGACTTGGCGATTTCTTGTGCTCAATCGATAGAATAGAAGTAATACTAGTGAAATAGCTAAGAATTTGGTTGATTGGAATAATGTAATTGGCCTAAAATGGGAGTCAAAGTCGGCAAAATCGCCGATTCGTAAATATTGCTGACACATCAAAATTCGCGAGAGCATAATTTCGTCAATTTTCCACCAAATTTCGTACTTTTTGTTTTATTACCTTCACAAAAAGATTCTTTACGAAATCATAAGAAAAAATAAAAAATTTTTTTTTTGAAAATTCTTGGACACTGGTGCGTGACTTCAGATTTTGGCCTTGGACCCTGAAAGGGTTAATGCCACTAGGACCAGCTTGAGAGTCACTGGACCTCTGTCGCAAAACATATCTGCCCATAGAGCTCTGTACCTCTCGGTCCTTATGATTTGTCTAAAGTGGTTCACAAACCATACCCCCGGCCGGGATTGAACCCGCGGTCATAGAGTCTCAAAACTCCAGCCCGTAATAGTCACCAGCACGACTTGCAGTAGCTGTGTAAGGGTGATTTTCATCCATAAAGGTTTGCACTTCAAGCCACTTTGCACACATTTCCTTAATCTCTTTTTTCAATTTCATACTAATTATCACCCTTTTTACCACAGGGATGGCACTAGAAGCTTTCTTGGGGTCCATGGTGACTTATTTTGCAGTTGCAAGCACTAAAAACATTGGGATAATGTGAAATGTACTGAATGTATGCATAGATGCCACCGCACTGGCTGGCTTGTAAACACTGGAGCTGAGGCCACATGTGGGATGCATCCTGGACGAATCACGTAAGGTGAGTTTTTTAGCGTGAGGCGAGGCAAAATTTTTGCATTAAAATGTATAGTATGGCGGATTTAACGTAACGCGATGCCATCGTAAGGCGGGGGTCCACTGTATATATATATATACATGTATACACCTACCATCCGACTTACGACCGAGTTCGGTTCCGAGAAACCGGTCGTAAGTCGAAATGGACGTAAGTCAAACTTTACTACGTATTGAATACAGTGGAACCTCAAAAATCGAACGTATCACATATCGCACGTTTTGAAAATAGGACCATTTTTTCGGACAAACTGTGTCCCTATTATCGAATGCGCCCCTATTTTTGGACCGCCGGGTACGGGACCTGTCTGCCGGCCCACTCTGTCCGCGTCCCTGTGCAGGCGCCATGAGCAGTCTAGCTTTGTTTATGCTCGAGTGAACACTAACCTGCACTCTCATTCACGCATTTTACGATTATTTCGTTGTGTTTAGTGCTTGTGGGACTGTGAAATAAGCTGCTATGGGCCCAAAGAAACTTGCTAGTGGTACCCCTGTGGTAAAGAAAGTGAGAAACACCATAGATGTGAAGAAGGAAATAATACAGAAGCATGAGAGTGGTGTGAGACTTGTTGAGCTTGCCAGGATGTACGGGAAAAACAAGTCGACCATTGGTTCTATCCTGTCAAAGAAAGAACAAATCAAGGAAGCTGATGTTGCGAAAGGTGTTAATATGCTAACCAAAAAAAGACCACAAGTAGTTGAAGAGGTTGAGAAGTTGTTGCTAGTGTGGATCAAGGATAAACAGATTGCAGGTGATAGTGTTTCAGAGACGATTATTTGCGAATAGGTAAGGAAGTTGCATGCCGATCTGGTACAGAAAATTCCTGGAACCAGTGCTGATAGTGAATTTAAAGGCCAGCAGAGGCTGGTTTGACAGATTTAAGAAGCATAGTGGCATACACAATGTTGTAAGACATGGTGAGGCAGCCAGTTCAGACAAACAGGCAGCTGAGAAGTTTCTACAGGAGTTTAAGGGGTACATAGACAGTGAAGAATTGAAACCTGAACAAGTGTTTAATTGTGACGAAACAGGCTTGTTTTGGAAGAAAATGCCAAAAAGGACCTTCATCACACAGGAGGAAAAGGCACTGCCAGGACACAAGCTTATGAAAGACAGGCTTACTCTTTTGTTCTGTGCTAATGCTAGTGGTGATTTTAAAGTGAAGCCTTTACTTGTGTATCATTCAGAAAATCCCAGAGTGCTTAAGAAAAACAATGTCTTTAAGAACAAGTTATGTGTCTTTTGGAAAGCTAATCATAAGGCATGGGTCACAAGACAAATTTTCAGTGTGAAAAAATACCTCCAGGAAAAGAAACTGCCACTCAAGTGCCTCCTGTTAATGGACAATGCTCCTGCTCATCCTCCAAACTTATTAGACCTCTTGTCTAAGGACTTCAGTTTTATAAAAGTGAAATTCTTGCCTCCTAACACCACTCCTCTCCTCCAGCCCATGGACCAGCAGGTCATTTCTAACTTCAAAAAACTCTATACAAAAGCAGTGTTTGAAAAGTGCTTTGAAGTGACCACAGACACTAAGTTGACCCTAAGAGAGTTCTGGAGGAATCACTTCAACATCTACAGCTCCATAAGCCTTATAGGTAAGGCTTGGGAGGGAGTGACTTCCAGGACTTTGAACTCTGCTTGGAGACAATTGTGGCCAGATTGTGTCCAAAAGAGGGATTTTGAAGGGTTTGAGGCTGACTCTGGCCCAGCTCACCCTCTGCCTGTTGTGGACTATTGTGGCATTGGGGAACACCCTGGGGTTGGAGGTGAGTGGTGAGGATGTGGAAGAGTTGGTGGAGGACCACAGGGAAGAGCTAACCACTGAAGAGCTACAAGAGCTTCATCTGGAGCAGTATCAGACCACAGCTGAGGAACTTGCTTCAGAGGAGGAGGAAGAGGGAGTGGATGAGGTGCTTTCTTCAAAGATTAAGGAGATTTGTGCCAAGCCATCTTTGCAATAAGTTCAGTGACAGAACCATGTCCCATTTTAGGGAAATGTTAAAGAGGCACCAGAAACAGAGGACTGTGGACAGTTAGTTTGTGAGACAGGTGTCCAGTGACTCTCAAGCTGGTCCTAGTGGCATTAAAGGGAAGTAACCCCAGAGAGGGCTTTAGCTGAAGTCCTCATGGAGGGGGATTCTCCTTCCAAACACTAATCCCAACTCCCTCTCTCCTCCTACCTATCTTCCAGATGCCATCACCAATCTTCAATAAAGGTATGTAAAAAATTTTATTTTATATGTATTACTATACATAATTAAAAACTATAGTATTTGTTGTATGTAAAACTGTAATTAATCTCTATAAAATGTATCTTTTGTGTGAATATTTTTGGGTTTCTGGAATGGGTTAATTGTATTTCCATTATTTCTTATGGGAAATATTGCTTCGAATTTCAGACTTTAAGAATTTAGAACTAGCTCCTGCAATGGATTAAGTTCGATTTTTGAGGTTCCACCGTATCAACATCACATTTTTGTAATGACTTTATTTTATTGTTTTATTTTGGTATTTCATGTTTTACTTTACTTTTTATGCTGTTAGTACTGTATTTTATACTGTAAGGTTTAGGATAAACACTGTGTACAACACAAATAGTTGTTTATTTCCCAGAAATTTGGCAAAAAAAAAACACAGTCGTAAGTTGAGTGGTCGTAAGTTGAGCAGGTCGTAAGTCGGATGGTAGGTGTGTGTGTGTGTGTATATACAGTGGACCCCCGCATAGCGAACGCCTTGCATAGCGAACAATCCGCATAGCGGACGCTTTGTTCGCTAAAATTTTGCCCCGCATAGTGGACAAAAACCCGCTCAGCGGCCTTCGTCCGAGACGCGTCCAATGTGCGCCCTCAGCCAGCCTCACATGTGCCGCCCGTCCCATTGTTTACCAGCCAGCCTCCGCGGTAACATTCAAGCATACACTCGGAATATTTCGTATTATTACAGTGTTTTCGGTGCTGTTTCTGGAAAATAAGTGACCATGGGCCCCAAGAAAGCTTCTAGTGCCAACCCTACACCTCAAAGGGTAAGAATAACCATTGAAATGAAGAAAGAGATCATTGATAAGTATGAAAGTGGAGTACGTATCACCGACCTGGTCAGGTTGTACAAGAAACCAAAATCAACCATCTCTTCTATTGTGGGCAAGAAAACGGCAATCAAGGAAGCTGTTGTTGCCAAAGGTTTAACTGTGTTTTCGAAACAAAGATCGCAAGTGATGGAAGATGTTGAGAGACTGTTATTGGTGTTGATAAATGAAAAACAGCTAGCAGGAGATAGCGTCTCTCAAGCGATCATATGTGAAAAGGCTAGGAAGTTGCATGACGATTTAATTAAAAAAATGCCTGCAACTAGTGATGATGTGAGTGAATTTAAGGCCAGCAAAGGTTGGTTTGAGAGATTTAAGAAGCGTAGTGGCATCCATAGTGTGATACAGCATGGTGAGGCTGCCAGTTCGGACCACAAAGCGGCTGAAAAATATGTGCATGAATTCAAGGAGTACATAGAAACTGAAGGACTGGAACCTGAACAAGTGTTTAATTGTGATGAAACAGGCCTGTTCTGGAAGAAAATGCCAAGCAGGACCTACATTACTCAGGAGGAAAAGGCACTCCCAGGACATAAGCCTATGAAAGACAGGCTTACTTTGTTGATGTGTGCCAATGCTAGTGGTGATTGCAAAGTTAAGCCTTTATTAGTGTATCACTCTGAAACTCCCAGAGCGTTCAGGCAAAAGAATGTCCTCAAGGATAATTTGTGTGTGCTGTGGAGGGCAAACAGTAAGGCATGGGTCACTAGGGAATTTTTCTATAACTGGTTACACCATGCATTTGCCCCCAATGTGAAAGATTACCTAACTGAAAAGAAATTAGACCTTAAGTACCTCCTGGTGTTAGACAATGCCCCTGGTCATCCTACAGACGTGGCAGAGCGACTTTATGGGGACATGAGCTTCATTAAGGTGAAGTTTTTGCCTCCTAATACCACTCCTCTCCTGCAGCCCATGGACCAGCAGGTCATTTCCAACTTCAAGAAACTGTACACAAAAGCTCTGTTTCAAAAGTGCTTTGAAGTGACCACAGACACTCGATTGACTCTAAAAGAGTTTTGGAAGGATCACTTTAATATCCTCAATTGTGTAAACCTTATAGGTAAGGCTTGGGAGGGAGTGACTAAGAGAACCTTGAACTCTGCTTGGAAGAAACTGTGGCCAGAATGTGTAGACAAAAGGGATTTTGAAGGGTTTGAGGCTAACCCTGAGAGGAGTAGTATACCAGTTGAGGAATCAATTGTGGAATTGGGGAAGTCCTTGGGGTTGGAGGTTAGTGGGGAGGATGTGGAAGAGTTGGTGGAGGAGGACAATGAAGAACTAACCACTGATGAGCTGATAGATCAACTTCAAGAGCAAGACGCCAGACCTGGGGAAACTGGTTCAAAGGAGGGGAGAGAGAAATTGAAGGAATTGCCTACTTCAAAGATTAAGGAAATGTGTGCAAAATGGCTTGAAGTGCAAACCTTTTTTGATGAAAATCACCCTCACACAGCTATTGCAAGCCGTGCTGGTGACTGTTACAATGACACTGTTGTGAACCACTTTAGACAAATCATAAAGGAACGAGAGGTACAGGCCACTATGGACAGATATGTTGTGCGAAAGAAGTCCAGTGACTCTGAAGCTGGTCCTAGTGGCATTAAAAGAAGAAGGGAAGTAACCCCAGAAAAGGACTTGCTACCTCAAGTCCTAATGGAAGGGGATTCCCCTTCTAAACACTAACACTCTCTCTCCCCTCCTCCCATCCCATCAATCATCACCAGATCTTCAATAAAAGTAAGTGTCATGTAATTGTGCATGCCTTTTTCAGTTTGTGTGTACTAAAATTAACATTTTTTTGTGGTAAAAAAAATTTTTTTTCATACTTTTGGGTGTCTTGCACGGATTAATTTTATTTCCATTATTTCTTATGGGGAAAATTAATTCGCATAGCGAACATTCCGCGTAACGGCCAGCCCTCTTGCACGGATTAAGTTCGCTATGCGGGGGTCCACTGTATATATATTTTTTTTTCAACAAGTCGGCCGTCTCCCACCGAGGCAGGGTGACCCAAAAAAGAAAGAAAATCCCCAAAAAGAAAATGCTTTCATCATCATTCAACACTTTCACCACACTCACATATAATCACTGTTTTTGCAGAGGTGCTCAGAATACAACAGCTTAGAAGCATATACGTATAAAGATACACAACATATCCCTCCAAACTGCCAATATCCCAAACCCCTCCTTTAAAGTGAAGGCTTTGTACTTCCCATTTCCAGGACTCAAGTCCGACTATATGAAAATAACCGGTTTCCCTGAATCCCTTCACTAAATATTACCCTGCTCACACTCCAACAGATTGTCAGGTCCCAAGTACCATTCGTCTCCATTCACTCCTATCTAACACGCTCACGCACGCTTGCTGGAAGTCCAAGCCCCTTGCCCACAAAACCTCCTTTACCCCCTCTCCCCAACCCTTTAGAGGACGATCCCTACCTCGCCTTCCTTCCCCTATAGATTTATATGCTTTCCATGTCATTCTATTTTGATCCATTCTCTCTAAATGACCAAACCACCTCAACAACCCCTCTTCTGCCCTCTGACTAATACTTTTATTAACTCCACACCATTTTCTAATTTCCACACTCCGAATTTTCTGCATAATATTTACACCACACATTGCCCTTAGACAGGACATCTCCACTGCCTCCAACCGTCTCCTCGCTGCTGCATTTACCACCCAAGCTTCACACCCATATAAGAGTGTTGGTACTACTATACTTTCATACATTCCCTTCTTTGCCTCCATAGATAACATTTCTTGACTCCACATATACCTCAATGCACCACTCACCTTTTTTCCCTCATCAATTCTATGATTAACCT
>NC_091323.1:13183952-13231452 GCF_038502225.1 Cherax quadricarinatus | reverse complement strand
CCCACTCTCTCATTTGCTCTCTTTTTACATTGCTTCACCACTCTCTTAACCTCTCTCTTTTTCTCCATATACTCTTCCCTCCTTGCATCACTTCTACTTTGTAAAAACTTCTCATATGCTAACTTTTTCTCCCTTACTACTCTCTTTACATCATCATTCCACCAATCACTCCTCCTCCCTCCTGCACCCACTTTCCTGTAACCACAAACTTCTGCTGAACACTCTAACACTACATTTTTAAAACTACCCCATACCTCTTCGACCCCATTGCCTATGCTCTCATTAGCCCATCTATCCTCCAATAGCTGTTTATATCTTACCCTAACTGCCTCCTCTTTTAGTTTATAAACCTTCACCTCTCTCTTCCCTGATGCTTCTATTCTCCTTGTATCCCATCTACCTTTTACTCTCAGTGTAGCTACAACTAGAAAGTGATCTGATATATCTGTGGCCCCTCTATAAACATGTACATCCTGAAGTCTACTCAACAGTCTTTTATCTACCAATACATAATCCAACAAACTACTGTCATTTCGCCCTACATCATATCGTGTATACTTATTTATCCTCTTTTTCTTAAAATATGTATTACCTATAACTAAACCCCTTTCTATACAAAGTTCAATCAAAGGGCTCCCATTATCATTTACACCTGGCACCCCAAACTTACCTACCACACCCTCTCTAAAAGTTTCTCCTACTTTAGCATTCAGGTCCCCTACCACAATTACTCTCTCACTTGGTTCAAAGGCTCCTATATATATATATATATATAAGGCTCCTATATATATATATATATATATATATATATATATATATATATATATATATATATATATATATATATATATGTATATTTATATATATATATATATATATATATATATATATTTATATATATATATTTATATATATATATATATATATATATATATATTATATATATATATATATATATATATATATATATATATATATATATATATATATATATATATATATATATATATATATATATATATATATATATATATATATGAAATAAGATCACAGTAAACAGGTGATTTCAGAATATGCAAAACAACCCCACTGTGAAAGAATAGAGAAATTCCAAGTGCTTTCGTGACTACTCACATTATCAAGGAACAATAAAAGTAATGCTTCAAAGGAAGGCATATAAAGGGTCTAGACCACACCTCACTATCACATCCCACCACAAAGCAATACTTGATGTGTGACTCATAAGAAAGAGAACACTGCAGCAGGCCTGCTGGTCAAACTAGACAGGTCCTTCACGCAACCAGCCGGGCTGTGGCTCGTACGTTGGTTTGCGTGCAGCCAGCAGCAACAGCCTGGTTGATCAGGCTCTGATCCACCAGGAGGCCTGGTCACAGGCCGGGCCACGGGGGCGTTGACCCCCGGAACTCTCTTCAGGTAAACTCCAGGTAAACCCACATACAAACTATTCTACCCAAGAATTAAGAATTTTAAAATTTATTATTTGTCCAATGTATTAATAAATTCTTCCCAAATTCTATTATAAATGGATCTAATTTATATAAACCAAAGGAAATATTCATATTATTGTCAAAACTGCTTTTTATGAAACAAGATTCAATTATATTCCTGTCAACCATGGACTTGCTTGATACAACTTTCTCAACTTTTTGAAAATCAGTTGGATGGTTAAAATCTCTCGCATGAATAAATAGAGCATTGGAATCTTGTCCAGTTCTAATGCTATATTTATGTTGTTTTAATCTTAGTTCGAGACTTTTACCAGTTTGACCGTAATAAACTTTATCGCAAATTTTACAAGGAATCTTATAGACACATCCGTCAGCATTTTGGGGGGAATTCTTTATCAAAAGTTTTTTTTACTGTATCAAGATTTTTAAATACAACCTTGATATTAAAAGTCTTAAGAAGAGAAGGCATATCAACCAAGTTTTCATGATAAGGGAGAACCAACATATTTTTAGTTGAATAAGTGCTGTATAGCCCTTGTGGTTTAGCGCTTCTTTTTGATTATAATAATAATTAGTTGAATAAGGTTGGTTGTCCCTTTTTGGATTGTAAAAAGTATTTCTAGCAATTTTAAAAGATTTATCAATTGCGTTTCTTGGGTATTTCAAATCATTAGCTATTTCATAAATTTTGGATATTTCCTCATCTATGAACTCTGGACTACAAATAAGCAAAGCTCTCAAAAACATTGGTGAGAAAACAGACAGTTTAACTCTATCTTGATGTGAAGGATAACAGTGTACATAGGAACAGTTATTTGTAGGTTTTCTGTAAATTTTAAATTTGAATTCATTTTTACCCTTATTAATTAAAACATCTAGAAAGCCTTTTCTAGATGTTTTTCTGCTACAAACATTATAACAAACTGTAATGTTTAAAAAAAAAAATCACTAAAATTGCAATAATCATAAACCATAATATTAATACCAAAGATTGTAAACTTCAACGCCCATGTAAACCAAATTAATTACTCATCAGGTAGTTGTATATTAATATCAAAGATTGTAAACTTCATCACCCATGTAAACCAAATTAATTACTTATCAGGTAGTTGTAAGTTTATTTTAAGGCTGTCAGACATGTTCTGCACCACCCTAAGGGGCTTTCTATAAACTATGTCAATAATGTCAACTATTCTTGAATCAACCTCAAGTTGTACTTTGTGGGAATAAAGTTTAGCATGTCTAACTTATCACAAGAAGAGAAAAGTTAACGAAAAAGCGTACGACTCAAGGCAAGACACGAGCAATAACAAAGTTACAGACCAGTGTAATAGTCTTCCTTGACAATACTGCTTATCCAAGGTTCAGTTCTACATTAACTTACTTGATAAACACCACTGGTTATCCAAGGTTTAGTTCTACATTAATTTGGTAAAAACCATTGGTTATCCAAGGCTCAGTTCTATATTAACTTACTCAGTAAAAACAATTGGTTATCCAAGGTTCAGGTTTACATTAACTTGGTAAACCATTGGTTATCCAAGGTTCAGTTCTACATTAACTTACTTGGTAAAAACCATTGGTTATCTGAGGTTCAGTTCTACATTAACTTAGTAAAACCATTTGTTATCTGAGGTTCAGTTCCACATTAACTTGGTAAAACCATTGGTTATTCAAGATTCAGTTATACATTAACTTGGTAAAACCTTTGGTTATCCAAGGTTCAGTTCTACATTAACTTGGTAAAACCATTGACTATCCAAGGTTCAGTTCTATATTAACTTGGCAAAACCATTGGTTATCCAAGGTTCAGTTCTACATTAACTTAATTGGTAAAAACCATTGGTTATCCAAGGTTCAGGTCTACATTAACCTGGTAAACCATTGGTTATCCAAGGTTCAGTTCTACATTAACTTACTCAGTAAAAACCATTGGTTATCCAAGGTTCAGGTCTACATTAACCTGGTAAACCATTGGTTATCCAAGGTTCAGTTCTACATTAACTTACTTGGTAAAATACATTAAAAAAATTATCATTATGTATGAGGCCTAAATAAAAACTTACATATTTAACATATGAATGAAAGGTAGGGAAGACAATGATAGACAGGAAGGGAAAAGAGGGGAAAGGAAAGACACGAAGGAAGGAAGAAAGGAAGGAAGGGGGCAAGGAAGAATGAGACTGAGAAGAAATTAGAAAATAGGGACCTAAGGTACTGAGGGGAATGGGGAGGGAGCTAAGGTAGTGAGGGGAGTGAGGAGGGAGCTAAGGTAGTGAGGAGGAGCTAAGGTAGTGAGGAGGAGCTAAGGTAATAAGGAGGGAGCTAAGGTAGTGAGGAGGAGCTAAGGTAATAAGGAGGGAGCTAAGGTAGTGAGGAGCTAAGGTAGTGAGGAGGAGCTAAGGTAATAAGGAGGGAGCTAAGGTAGTGAGGAGGAGCTAAGGTAATAAGGAGGGAGCTAAGGTAGTGAGGGGGAGCTAAGGTAATAAGGAGGGAGCTAATTCAATTCAATTCAAGTTTATTCTCTATAAGGGTTACAATGTGGGGTTTACAGGTTTTGGGTATTGTGTGGTTTACATGTTATAAAATACTAATTACAGAGGGGGCCACTAGGACGCCTAGCATGGCTAGGCATTTCGAGCAGACTTTAGATTAATTCTTAACATTAAATCCTTACAGATTATGGTATTAAGGCTAAGTGACTACATCATAATTTGTGAGTTTAGCAATGTGAATACTTTTGTTTTGGCACAATACAAAGCGTCTATATTGGAGTATCATAGGCAAGCTTATGACTAGTTAGGATTTATTATTTTAAGATTAAGATTAGTATTTCTGGGTTTATAGTCAGTGGGTGAGGGAGTGTAATTGTGAACCACCAGGTGGTTATTATGTAGTTAGTTGTCGGGGTGGATCAGGGAGATAAGATGTTTTCTAATTGTAGTTTTGAAAGTGATGAATGTGTCTGCAGTTCTAGAGTTTTCAGGTAGGGTGTTCCAGATTTTAGGCCCTTTGAAATACATTGAATTTTTGTAAAGGTTTAGTCGAACACGGGGAATGTCGTAGAGATGTTTGTGTCTGGTGTTATGCCTGTGGATCCTGTCACAACTAGTGAGGATGGAGCTAAGGTAATAAGGAGGGAGCTAAAGTAGTGAGGAGGAGCAAAGGTAATAAGGAGGGAGCTAAGGTAGTGAGGAGGAGCTAAGGTAATAAGGAGGGAGCTAAAGTAGCGAGGAGGAGCTAAGGTAATAAGGAGGGAGCTAAGGTAGTGAGGAGGGAGCTAAGGTAATAAGGAGGGAGCTAAGGTAGTGAGGAGGGAGCTAAGGTAATAAGGAGGGAGCTAAGGTAATAAGGAGGGAGTTAAGGTAGTGAGGAGGGAGCTAAGGTAATAAGGATGGAGCTAAGGTAGTGAGGAGGAGCTAAGGTAATAAGGTGGGAGCTAAGGTAATGAGGAGAGAGCCAAGGTAGTGAATGGGAGCTAAAGGGGTAGTATGAGGTGCGCGGCGTGCGAGCGCCGCGTGTGTGAAGCTCCCGCTTCACACACGGAGGGCCCGGGTTCGATTCCCGGCGGGTGGACACATTTCGACACGTTTCCTTACACCTTTTGTCCTGTTCACCTAGCAGCAAATAGGTACCTGGGTGTTAGTCGACTGGTGTGGGTCGCATCCTGGGGGACAAGATTAAGGACCCCAATGGAAATAAGTTAGACAGTCCTCGATGATGCACTGACTTTCTTGGGTTATCCTGGGTGGCTAACCCTCCGGGGTTAAAAATCCGAACGAAATCTTATCTTATCTTATCTTATCATATAGAAAAATAGCTTAACTCGTTGGCTACACAATGGTACAAGAATCAATGTTCTACGATATTTCTACAGGGAATTATAGTTATTTATATCATGTATGGTGACGGCGATGTGCGTAGCACGTCTGCTCTCAGCCCGTATATTTTTTGAATTTTTTCCTTTTTTTTTTTTGCTATTGTATTATTCTTTCCAATATAATAATTGACGATTTGGCATCATATGAGAGTGGGCGGAGCTTATACATAGATTTCCAGCCAATCAGAAGCCGTCTGGGAACATTAGCTGAGTCAGCGGAATTCCCGCTCGTGAGAGAGGCAGGAAATTAAGATAAGATTTCGTTCGTTAGCCACAAAGGATAACCCAAGAAAGTCAGTGCATCATCAAGGACTGTGTAACTTATTTCCATTGGGGTCCTCAATCTTGTCCTCCAGGATGCGACCCACACCAGTCGACTAACACCCAAGTACCTATTTGCTGCTAGGTGAACAGGACAACATGTGTAAGGAAACGTATCGGAATGTTTCTACCCACTGGGAATCGAACCCGGACCCAGGCAACCGGGCACCGATTGTTTCATTATTATGCTTATATCAACTCTACGGCTTATTTATCTATCACAATTGATCTAATATGGCATAATAAACACTATAAATAACATACGAATATGTTAAATACTCTAGAATGAATAAAATAACCATATTGTGGCGTGTCCACCAGGAAAATTCTATATATAAAATCATTACCCCTCCTTCCCATATCGTATTCTTTGGCCTTGAGTAAGAGAAAACGGAGTTTTGAAGAGGCTAACTGCAGTAGATCACCAGTTTTATACGGAAAACACCGAAACAAGGGATTTTCGCGGATTTTTTTTTTCAAGACGGGAAGCCGGCCTGCATTCCAAATGAATATCTCGGAAGTAAATTATTGACTTATTTCACTATCCTGAACCTTTGCTACTTAATTAAGTGGAATATTCACAGGAATCGTAAAATTATGATTGTTCATATTTTTCATGACGCACTTTTGGAAATATTCCAAATATTTTGAGATTTATGTGGGAGTAAAGGGCAGATATTTTGCAACAGTCCAAGAACTTACAAACTTTATTTTTTTGTGGAATAAGGATAAGATATTTAGAGGAAAATGAGTCACCTAAAAATCGTATTAGCATTGTTCTCTCGGTACCAAGTCCCCAAACAACCTTACGTCGTGCCATATCTCGGTACTAAGTCCCCAAACAATCTTACGTCGTGCCAAATCTCGGTACCAAGTCCCCAAACAACGAGAAAAAAATAGTCGTGAAACTGCCCCTAAGGTAGTGAGAGGAGGGAGGTAAGGTAGTGAGGGGAGGGAGGAGGGAACTAAAGTAGTGATGGGGAGGTAGGGGTGTGAGGGGAGCTAAGGTAGTGAGGGAGAGCTAAGGTAGTGAGGGAGAGCTAAGGCAGCGAGGGGGGGAGCTAAGGTAGTGAGGGGGAGCTAGGGTAGTGAAGGGGGAGATAAAGTAGTGAGGGGGAGTGAGGAGAGCGCTAAGGTAAGTAAGAGGGGAACCAACCTTCACCAATATGGACGTTGAGATGGTAGAAGTCTTGAGCCGAGGAGCAGTTCACCATGTACCAGTGGTCACACACCATGAACTTCTGGTTGAAGAGTGTATGGTTGGGACAGAGGTACGAGTACTGCTTCTCCAGTGTGTCACACATGTGGTACACCTGTACACACACATCACTAGTATCAGGTTACAAGTGGTTATTATCACTGACAGGTAGTCAAGAAAAATATATGTGGTATTAGAACAATTATCGTTATGTTAACAGTATAAAGTAGCAGCAAGTACTAGAGGAGTCATACACAGGTGCAACATTGGGGTGTGTTTTTGAGACTATGGAACTGAACACTTCTCAGGGCTGAGGGACTGACCGCCTCAAACTATTTTAAGGCTGACAGACTGATCACGTCATCTTTACCTCTCCACTGCTTCTGCTGTCTACAATATTTGTCACCTCTGTATTAGACTGAAGAGGCTACAGAGCAGGCAAAACGTTTTGACAAAAATACCACCCAACTGTTGCACGTGTCTTACTCATCTAAAAAGACATTTCTTGAGATGTTTTGCCCACCAAGGAAGCATTTTCAATCCAATACATAAAACCAGAAACACAACGTACAGAGACTGGGATCTGTTTCCTTCATGACAAGTTTGACTATTACAAATCCAAATTTTTATTTACTTTTATGCTGTACAAAGATAATGTAGTTTACATGTAATAACACAGGCACAAAAGAAGGCCACTAGCATGCAATTGCATTTAATATGACAGTCGTGGGTATTGCGGTGTATGATGCAGGCAGTGGTTGGATCGTCCCTTCGGCAAGAGTTGTGGAAAATTTTGTAGGGGTGATTACCTCAACATTACATGCATACAAGTAATCTCATTGGGAGACAACCATATTGTTTACCGTAGTCACCCCGTGTAGACATGTGAGAAAACTTAACCACCCCTGGTCACGGCAGGTGGTTCCTTCGACCTCACAATCTTATCCATATCTATCCGAGACCAGTATAGATTGGATAGCACCCACAAGTACGGCGCTACTAATTAATTGTGGACTGTATAGATTATATTAGGGTAACTGAATGAAGGGAAGGGGGGGGGATAGGTTACACATGGATATATCCATCAAAGAAAAACACTTGTACATAATCTCACCACTTACCAGATATTCTCTGGTGGTCACTTGATGTAGCTGGATCACCCATAACCTATCCAATTACAACATACCTAACTGGCCAGTATCAGTCTGCTATAACTAGAAAGGTTACTTAACTGTGGGTGATTGATGCTCCTTATTTCCTCCATTCACCATCTCATTTTGATGTCCTGCTACACTAACACGGTTCTTATTCCAGCAGGACGAGGTATCCGTTGGTTTGTCCCAATTTAGAAGTCGTGACTCCATAAAAACTTCACTATCCTCGAGACAGGAACAACGAGGTAAACATGTGCACACACTCTGGGAATGGCAGCTCATATCGCTTCAACGATTCCTTAACTTAGTGTTATTATCACTGATTACATTACAATTCACAAGACGATTTAATGTCTGATAACTTTTGTACACATTAGAGGTCACTCCATTAAGATCTGAGACCGATGAGTGAGGATTAACTCACGGGTATTTCCCCTGGACACACACCATGGCCGCACACCAGTCACCCCCAGTCGAACCATTATTCACTAATTTTACCCTTTTATGGTGGTCCCGTAAATCACGTTCCCTCAATCTTCACCAGGAACAGTTACGGCACTTCCTATTATGAAGTGAGGCCTATATTAATCCTTAGGCCACCGTGAACGCCAATTTCCTGGTCCCATGTTTTCACAGCCTCCTCACTCCATTCAAAACACTCCCGCCACCCTATGCCCTCAGCCGACCTCCCTCCCCACACATCTGCGCAGGCGCAGGGGGAACACTGTTGGTTCTATTCAAATTTCAAATACATTTTTGACTCAAATCAACACATTAAACACCTATTAGGCACTATAGCTTCGGAAAATTAAATATTTTCCACACTGTGGCCGGGCGGAGGTTGTTGTTAGACGACTTAAATAATGTGAAGTACAATTTTCCCATCTTCACTGGCCACCTGGCTTGGGAACTCCAACATTGGTATTTACATAATCACCCATTAATTCTTTCCACCTTTTAACTCCTCAGGTAGGGCTCGATCCAAAGCACACTCAAGCCTCCATGCTTCTGGTATTAACAATTTCCCTCTTATTGTAAGGTGTGACACTAAGCCTATGCTCTCCGGGTTAATTTATTGGGCATACTGGAATTATGAGACTTTAACAATAACAAGTCTCTCTCAGTATCCCAAGTCAGCCCCAGCACATTACTGCAGATAGGCACTTCAACTCCATGGCCATCCATATTTATTGATCCCTCAAAATGGACTAATTACTGTTCCATTCCCTCAGGGGCATAAGCCTCTGAGGGAATGGTTATGCCCTCAGGGGCATAAGCTCTCTGAGTTAATTTATTGGGTATACTGGAATTATGAGACTTTAACAATAACAAGTCTCTCTCAGTGTCCCAAGTCAGCCCCAGCACCTTACTGCATTATTTCATTAACCCCCTCACATATCCTCATTAGTTCCTCTTCAGTTGATGTCACACCTGGAAATTGTCCACATAAGATTATTTACCCAATTACTTCGCTCAGTGGACCACTTGTGCACTTAAGGTGTGCATTTATCGTCGCCTGAAGTAAGAACAATTTATTATTTAACTGTTTATTAATTATATCATTATAAGCAGTCAACAATTTTGGTGTCTTGCTCAGTTCGCAGAGCTGGGCCCTTTAACTGTCCATACGCCATCCTATAATTAGTAGGTAATTCTGGACGGTTGAGCTTCCACGGAAGTCGCACCCAGTAATGTCCAGATTCACATTTAACATCCTTCAGGTATTGTTCCTGAGTAATGGAATCATTTGGACTTTCCTCATTTATATTAATCCCTATGCTGTCCAGCTCCCACAAATTAGACTGGTTCAACATCATTCTCGATAGAAGAATACTTGTACTGGGTTGACCTTTTATGAGTAAGACACCGTGACTGTATTCACTACTTCCTCTAGTCATTATTACTAGGCGGTAGTCTGCCATATATTACATGGCCCATACCCATACCCCCGAAACTCTCTCCAGGTAAACTCCAGGTACCAGTGTTGAGGAGAGTGACGCCGCATGCTTTTGGATTTATGCCCTTTATCCTGAATTATTACATCCAACACCGGCAAGGCTACCTCAGCTAGGCCATCATTATTGCCATTAGCTGCAACCTTTACATCAGTCACTGTAGTGTCAGGGTTATTAACATTATCATTATTGTCACCATTATTATAAGACTTACATACAACCCTGCACATAACTGTATGGTGCCTTCCCTTGTTGCATTGATAGCAACTGTTCAATTTGGTATGACAATCCTTTACATTATGATTGTCTAGACATTTGATAAATCTGTCACGTTCTTTCATTCTTTCCACTTTAATATCCCATGAATTATATTCATTACAATTTTTAGTGAAATGAGTATACTTGCAGAAGAGACAGTCTCTCTTTTCCTTGCCTGACCTCTTATTAACTGGGTTACCCTTACTGAGGTACTTATTCCTCTTACCCTGATGTGAGGAACCACTATTACTGATTCCTGTCACTTGATATGTGCCTATTTAACTCTTATGATTATCACCACTGGGATTATTTTTCCCTTTTGAGACTTGACAGATACTTCAGAGTCATTATGTGTTATATCCTTAGAACTGTTTGGCTGACTGGTCTGAAATTGAACAATTAATTCTTGCCGATCTAGTCTGATTTCCTCCAGACCGTACTCTGGAGGTTTCGGCAAACACCCTTTGCATTAATAGGTTGATCAACTGCCTGACTTACACCCTTTAATTTATTCAAAGCCTTACTTTTACAAGACAGTTTTTCTTCCAATTCGTAATGTTGATTAATTAAAACATTCATTTCCATTCCATCTGCACAATTCTCCAGCAGATCTCTTTCACAGTCTTTAAACCACAATTTGTACAACTCAAATCTACTCTCTAAAGCATCTAAATATAACTTTAATTCATTAGGTTCCACGGTTCTTTGATTCATTAAATCCAAGCACTTGTATGCCTTCGACACATGGCCTTTAGCCTGTAGTGATGTTTTCATTACTCTAAAATCCACGGACTTGTCAGCCACATTAACTCCAGATCCAGCCATGGTTAGAGAATTATTAATCACTGATTATACAACTTAAGTAGGCGCCTTATAAGAGTAATTCTTGCACGTTACTCTTGTATAAATCCTAGCCACACATGTGCTAGCAATTAATTAGGCTAATTATCATCCACCACAAGATTGATTAAATTTGTGTACTCTATACCCACTTCCTTCAATCAGTCACTTAATTATTAAGTAATTAATTCAACTAATTTTTCACTGATTGCATCCGGTTCAGGAAGGACAAGCGGGCAGATGTGGAAAATTTTGTAGGGGTGATTACCTGTACGTACCTCAACATTACATGCATACAAGTAATCTCATTGGGAGACAACCATATTGTTTACCGTAGTCACCCTGTGTAGACATGTGAGAAAACTTAACCACCCCTGGTCACGGCAGGTGGTTCCTTCGACCTCACAATCTTATCCATATCTATCCGAGACCAGTATAGATTGGATAGCACCCACAAGTACGGCGCTACTAATTAATTGTGGACTGTATAAATTATATTAGTGTAACTGAATGAAGGGGGGGGTAGGTTACACATGGATATATCCATCAAGGAAAAAACACTTGTACATAATCTCACCACTTACCAGATATTCTCTGGTGGTCACTTGATGTAGCTGGATCACCCATAACCTATCCAATTACAACATACCTAACTGGCCAGTATCAGTCTGCTATAACTAGAAAGGTTACTTAACTGTGGGTGATTGATGCTCCTTATTTCCTCCATTCACCATCTCATTTCAATGTCCTGCTACACCGACACGGTTCTTATTCCAGCAGGACAAGGTATCCGTTGGTTTGTCCCAGTTTAGAAGTCGTGACTCCATAAAAACTTCACTATCCTCGAGACAGGAACAATGAGGTAAACATGTGCACACACACTCTGGGAATGGCAGCTCATATCGCTTCAACGATTCCTTAACTTAGTATTATCACTGATTACATTACAATTCACAAGACGATTTAATGTCTCATAATTATTGTACACATTAGAGGTCACTCTATTAAGATCTGAGACCGATGAGTGAAGATTAACTCACGGGTATTTCCCCTGGACACACACCATGGCCGCGCACCAGTCACCCCCAGTCGAACCATTATTCACTAATTTTACCACCCTTTCACGGTGGTCCCGTAAATCACATTCCCTCACTCTTCACCAGGAACAGTTACGGCACTTCCTATTATGAAGTGAGGCCTATATTAATCCTTAGGCCGCCGTGAATGCCAATTTCCTGGTCCCATGTTTTCACAGCCTCCTCACTCCATTCAAAACACTCCCGCCTCCCTCTGCCCTGACTCGACCTCCCTCCCCGCACATCCGCGCAGGCGCAGGGGGAACACTGTTGGTTCTATTCAAATTTCAAATACATTTTGACTCAAATCAACACATTAAACACCTATTAGGCACTATAGCTTCGGAAAATTAAATATTTTCCACAAGAGTATTTATGGTCATTTATGACTTATTTTAGGGTCTAAGACGTATCTTCCATGTATAGTTTATCACATTCCCCACACGGAAAGGTGTAGATACTAGAGGAAATAACTTGACTCTGGCAAACAAGGAATCCCTGAAAAATGACCTTAAAGTTAATGAAGAGTTTAGTGAAAGTAATTGCAGATCATTTAGTTTCAGTATCTCTTCAAATTAATTAATAACGATAACAAAGTCCGTAATCTTCCAGAGTGAACACTGTACCAGTCAGCAGCTGACCTAAGTAAGTAAGTTTATTCCGGTATACACAAATACAGTTACATAGATTATCATACATAGCAGCATATGTGTAGAGAACCTAGGATAACCCAAAAAAGTCAGAGTGACTGTATATAGTATTCTGTTTTCTGTATTGGATTGATAAAAACCTTGGTTGGCGAAACATAGTGTTAATAAATGCCCTAGTTACCGCAGACATGTTTCTCACCTGCCACTGCAACATTAACAACTACATGATGAATGAGACAATTGTGCAACACTTGGGTGTCTTTATTGCGGAGAAGTTTCACCAGCCAGTAACTTCTTCAGTTCAATGCAGAGAAGAACGGTGGAAGCAACATTCAACATTCACGAGCAACATGCACGAGCAACATTCAACATGAACGAGCAACATTCAGTGTGCACGAGCAACAATGTGCACCAGCAACATTCAACATTCATGAGCAACATTCAACATGCACGAGCAACATTCAACATGCACAAGCACCATTCAACATTTATGAGCAACATTCAACATATACAAGCAACATTCAACATGCACGAGCAACATTCGTGCATGAGCAACATTCACGAGTAACATTCAACATGCACAAGCAACATTCAACATGAACTGATAAGAGGAGACACGTTGCAGAAAAAGTTTTCGCAGGGGCTCTCCAGGGTTCTTGGTCCAAGGTGCAACCACTCTTAGGGTTTATAATTTGCACTCATGCCACTAAGCCAGGTGCTGCCATCTCGTGGCCATAGGCCTACCTAGAATTCACTCCACGAGATGCTGCATCCTTCTCACTATAGCACCAAACAAGGAACCAGCAAGACCTCCCTCCACTCTCTCGTTAGGCCAGCAGGCCTGACCGAAGCTAGCACAGAACAATGCCTGTACAGTTACAGAAAAAAGTTCCTTGACACCCTCTCCTGGGCAGAAATAATAACAGGCAACTCATATGTAGTAAACAGAGTAGTAAAGACCAGTGGCGGCTCATAGCTAAAATTAGTGGTGCTGCTGCTTCAGAAAAATTTTAGCCATTGTTTTAATATTGTGTAAAACGAAACAAGTACATAAAAAGAAAATTTATACATATGCTTCATAAAATCATAAACAAATATTTTTTACTTACCTAAATTGTTACAGTTCAAGCTTGATCTATTCATTTAAAAACGAAATCCATTAGAAAACATCTTATCTCCCTGATACACCCCATCAACTAACTACACAAATACCACCTGGTGGTTCACACTTACACTCACTCACCCATTTGACCATAAACAGAAATATTAATCTCAATCTTAAAATAATGAATCCTATGATACTCCAATACTGAAACTATGTACTGTGCCAAAACAAAAGCATTCACATTGCTAAACTCACAAACTAGTATTTAGTCACTTAGCCATAATACCAACTTACCTCATAATTTGTAATATTTTAAAATAAAAATTTAAACTAAGTCTGCCCGAAATGCCTAGCCATGCTAGGCGTTGTAGTGGTACACTCTGTAATCATTATTTAACTACATGTAAACCACACAACAACCAAATTCTGTAAATTCAACATTGTAATCTTTATAGAGAATAAACTTTGAATTTGAATTTGAATTTGAATTCTTGTTCTACTTAGCATGGAAAGATTAATAAATAAAATAGCTGGAAGCATGATAATCATCTAATTCTACATTTTATCATATCCAAGAATATGGTACATAGTTTCTAATTAAGCATAACCCACGTCGCCGAGTCAAAAAGAAACACTACCTTGCACTTACACAACAGGGTCAGCACTGCGTCAGCGACAGTGCTCTCTCTACCTAGTGTGCAGCGTCTTATCTCGGACATGTGCACAACAGCCAAATACCGAATCACTGAAACGGTGCAGTGCACAGTTCCATACAAGGATTTTTGTAATTTTTTTCATGTACTAGGGGATGGCTACTGACATTAAGCTTAAGGATTATATAATGTACAAGTATAAAGAAAGAATTAAAGAAAAAATATTCATTATATTGAATGTTATCGATAATATCGAGTGAAAACAGCGAGTGCTGCAGTTCCGCAGTGCCTATACACCAGCCGCCACTGGTAAGGACTATTTTCATGAATTAATGCAGTTTGTAACGTTATACTCGTTATACTCTTAGCATCTGGTTCACTGGTCAGGAGGGTATACCTACATGAGTGAGTGAGATATGCCGAATAAAATGTAACACTCAGCATGCCACAAACAGGCAACAAGGGGAAGGGGTTGGCCTGTATGTCAAAGAGTTGCTCATTTGCTCAGAATTACTAAACACCACAAATGTAGTTGAAGTTTTGGTAGCAAAGATTAAGAAACAAAACCTAGTCATTGTAGTTTTTATATAAGCCACCAGATGCAATGTCCCAACAGCTGAAGGAACAGTTATTGAAAATTGACAATTGTCCAAAAAAATCTTTTAAATTCAGCCCCAAATATCTTGTTGCTTGGTAATTTCAATCTAAGACATTCAAAATGGAATAATCAGAGATAATCCTAGGAGGCAGCTCAGATAGAAATCTTCACACAGATGAGTAGCTGAATCTCTAATAAATACACTTTAAGCCAGCAAATAGTGGAGTCAACAAGAGTGTAAAATGCACTTGACCTTATTTTCACAAATAATGATGACCTGTATGAAATATAACAGAATCAAAGACAGTTAATTCAGATCAAAATCTAATCGAAGTTCAGACTTGTATGCACAGTCACAAGGGTGCCTATACCAAATTAAACTTTAACAATAAGAACATCACCTGGGATGAAATAAATAATCTCCTTAATGAAACATGCTGGTAAGATCTCTGTGAAAGCTTACTCAGCCCTGTAACAACTTCAGACAGTATTACCAAGGCTGGCTCCTCCTCAGGAAAATTAATGAATAGAAAAAGAACAAAAACTGACAAACATAAACACTTTATTATTTAGAAAATATAAAATATAAAACACTTAAATATGAAATATTATTCCTACTTCAAAGAAAATGAAAAATGAAAAATATAAATGATATCTGAATTCAACGCTAATATATATATATATATATATATATATATATATATATATATATATATATATATATATATATATATATATATATATATATATATCTATATATAAAACTTGGGTGTCTGGTGTTGGTGACACTGTGTGTTGTTGAAATCGTAGCCGTTGCTGCTGATGGGGGGGTCGCAGGTGTTGATGGCAACCCACCGGCTCATTCTTCACAGATTTTATAGTCGTCAATAATCCGTCCAGATGACAGGAAAGCAGGTTTTTTTCCACTGCAATGATGAGGAGTTATATCCTGCTACTTGCATACACAAACAGGTAAGTGGATCAGAGATTGGGATGTCTAAGAACGTTAGTCCGTCTCCTTCAATTCTACTCATTGATTGGCAAGTGACCCTCTCTGTCATTTCAAGCTGTAAAGAAGGACAGATTACCCACTGCTTAAGAAATCACTCTCCATGATAAGTACAATACCTAAAAGATGTGGTGATTAATAAAACATTTAACCTATCAAGACTGAAAGGACTACATTAATTATTGGTCAAAAGTGAAGCTTTCAACCAATAAGTTCACTAAAATATTATCAGGCGTGTACTTACAGTAGTGTTGGGAGCTGTGAGTCGTGTGATTTACTGTTTGACTGGAGCCCCACACGTCACCTTTCAGGGGGGGGGAGAAGGAAGGGGAAGGGATAGCGGGAGCTAGACTGACCCTACCTTAACAAGTAGCCAGCAATGAAACTATTGTTACTATATACTCCCTCGCTACTTCTATCTATTGAACTTTTCCCTCACACTCCCCCATACCAAGACTTATAGTCAAGGAGTATAAGAAGAATAGGCGAGGAAAAAGTTCTAACATGTGGAAGTCGCGTAAGGCAACAAATCTTCTACTGACTGTCACGACTTAACCAGTCAGAGAAATAATTGGATGAACCATTGATATACACAATAGGGAACTTAAAAGCCTGGAGTGCCAATGTCCACCTCAAGAGGCGACTGTTGGTTCCCTTAAAAGTTTCTAGGTATATCAAAGGTTTGTGGTCCGTTTCTAAATTGAATTCTTTTCCCAGCAAATATAATTTAAGTTTGGAGATACCCCACACAAGGGCTAAACATTCCTTTTCTAATGTGAAGTATCTCGTTTCTGCGGGAAGGAGTTTCCGGCTTAGGAAGCATACAGGGAAGGGACTACCATCATGGTATTGTAGTAACACTGCACCTAAGCCAGTATTGGAGGCATCAGTTCTTAAACAAAATGTTTTATTAATATCTGGAATCTTAAGTATAGGGTCTTTCGAAAAGATACTTTTAATCTCATTAAACTTTTCCCGACCTACGTCGGAAAGTTCAAGAGGTTCCTTCACAGACTTTTTAAGGAAGTTGGATAAGATGCCTGTAAGATCAGTAAGGTTCGGGATAAACCGTGCATAAAAATTTACAGAACCAAGAAAGCTACGCATGAGCTTCTTGGTTTTGGGGAATTTAAATTCTAATAAAGCTTTGATCTTACTGGGGAGAGGCTGCAGAGAGTTATTAGAAAGTATCCGTCCAAGATATCTAATCTTGTTATACCCAAAGAAGCATTTCTTCGGCTTGGCAGTGAGGCCATATGAGCGCAACCTACGCAAAACTGTTGTTAATGTTTGGATATGTTCACCCCACGTGGTTGTCATTACGTAAATGTTATCAAAATAAACTGAAACATTTGGCATATTACCCAAGACCTTTCTCATCAGTCTCACGTAGGTAGCACAGGCAGTTACCAAACCAAAGGGCATAGTTCTATATTGCATCAGTCCTTGGTGTGTAGGAAAAGTGGTGTACTGCTTAGATGAAGGATCTAACATTACTTGAAGATATGCCTGCACAATATCAATCTCTGAAAAGAAGGAAGAGTCATAAAATTTGTGTAGATCGCTATCTATTAAGGACATAGGCTCAGCATCCCACCGAGTTATAGCATTAAGGCCTCTGAAGTCAATAGCAAGTCTATATGAATTATCCTCCTTCTTAACCATGACTACTGGTGAGCAATATGCAGATACTGAAGGTTCAATGATCTTTAGTTTTAATAATTTGTCTACCTCTCGGTCAAATGCATCCCTAAGGTGAACTGGAACTGGGTATAATTTCCGTTTGATAGGATTGTCAGTCACTAAGTCAATCTTATGGACTACCGTGGAGGTAACACCTGGAATATCAGTAAAGACGTCTGAAAAGTTACTCACACATTGAAGTAGTTCATGTCTCTTATGGTCATCCAAAGAATCATTAATATTAATGTTGGTTGCACCCGAGTGGTCAAGAGTCACCAAGTCATGTAGTTCTTCATCATAGTCTAAGTTAGAGGTGTCAATTACACACACCTTACATTCTTCAGTTGTCTTAACAAGTTCGTGTGGAAAAACTAAGTCAAAGTTATTACGACAGTTAACCGAATTTCTTCGGTAATATTTCTTAAGGATGTTGATATGATAAAGCTTAGGTTTCCCCTTGACTTCTATGAGGTAGTCAACTTTCCCACAAATTTTTAATACTTTATATGAACCTTTCCATGCTACTAATAATTTATTTGACTTGATAGACAAAAGTACCAGAACTTCATCCCCTACTTTAAAACTTCTCCTCTGACTTTTGGAATCAAAATAGGTTTTGTACTGGTCCATTGAAAAGCTTAGGTTTTTCGAAACTATGTCAGAGGTCTCCTCAAGTTTGGATCTAAGGTCAAGGAGACACTGATAAGAAGACTGAACCTCAGCCTTTACGCCCTCATTAGTCCATAAGTCTATGGTAGACAGGCCTCTGGCCTGTCTACCATAGAGAAGTTCAAAAGGTGAAAACCCCAAAGAGTCACTGGGAACTTCCCTCATGGCAAACAAAGCACAGGGTAGGTAACGATGCCACTCCTTAGGTTTAAGGGAGCAAAGTTTCCTTAAAATGAACTTGAGAATCGAATGCTGGCGCTCACTCCTCCCATTACAGCTGGGATGATAGGGTGTGGTGAAGAGAGGCTTCACTCCCAGAAGTTAGTATAGATGTTGCATTAAGTCAGATGTGAATTGTGTCCCACGGTCAGACAAAATTTCTCTAGAGATGCCCACTCTGGAGAAGATGGACAAAAGGGCTTCAGCCACCTCTGTAGTAGTTATGGTCTTTAAGGGAACAGCTTCAGGGAAACTCGAAGCATAATCAACTAATGTTAATATATATCTATGTCCCCCAGATGAAAGTGGAGATAAAGGACCAACGATGTCAATAGCTACTCTTTCAAATGGTACCGTAAAGATTGGCATTTTGACCATAGGTACTCGCCTGGTACCTCGGGAGGATGACAGTTGGCAAACTTTACACGATCTACAATAGGTAGTGACATCTGAGGACATTTTTGGCCAAAAATAGGTTTCCCTAATTTTATTTAAGGTTTTACGATGCGAGAAATGTCCGGCCACTGGCAGGTCATGAGCCATTTTAAGAACAGTCTCTCTGCATTGACTTGGAACAACTAAGATGGAATAGTCTATCTCGTCTGAATTTAATTTGAATACTGATTTATACAAGATATCCTTTATATATTCAGATTTATATGAAAAGTTTTTCCTTTGAATAACTTGATTTTGTTTAGCTGCATTATGGCAATTCTGAAGTTAGTTTAATATGTTTATTATGCACCCCATACCCATCCTGTGGGCGGTAGTCAAAAGATTACAGAGGTACATAATGGGTCCAGGGACTGGGCCTCAAAGTTTTGATAACTGAGGAAGATTTCTGAAGAGAAGGGCAATTACGTTGTAAATTGACAAAGGAGTCCTTCGATATATCTAAAGGCTTAAAGTCAGGGAAAATCAAAGGATGGACAGTAGGAGAAGTCTGGGCTTTGGTCTGAGCCCTAGTCAAGACATTTATAGTATCGGAGGTGATATCTTCACTTTCATCTAGCAAGTGAACCGGTGATCCTACTACCTCGCTTTCGAGAGTAGCATCACTGGTTTTTAATCCCACATGAATATTCCGAGACATTGTCTCATCTGGACTTTCGAGGGGCTTCTCTGACTCTACAGGAAGAGGATCTGAAAAGCTTATGTCCACCTTTGGTGATGAAAGGTCAACCTCAGAAGGAAGAATGGCACCTTTTACATTATCTATTAGTACGGAGCAAGAAGTGATGGGAGCTAGTACGGCTTCAGACCAACCTGTGAACCATTTAGACCTAATGTAACAACGGATGGTAGGAAAAGTGTCCATACGGTCCAAGTAGTCTGAAAGTATAGCAGAGGAATGAGTTTCTTTAAGGTTAGGGAACAGCTTATCAGAAATGACTATACATGTGCATCCAGTGTCTCGTAAAATGGTAGATACATTAAGTCCATTAACTGTTCCTGAACAGAAGGGTGCTTGGTCATTACAGTCTTTAAAACATCTTCCAACTTTTTGGACCTTCTTAGAAGGACAATCTGGACGTTTATGTCCCATAACACCACACAAATGACAAACAGGAATAAAAGAAGTCATTTTACTTTCCACTAGAGGCTTTGATTTCTTAAGGTCTGATGAACCCTTGCCCTTAGGGTTCGATCCCTTTAGGTCTTTATAGGAATTGTGAGCCTCAGCATACAGGTCAGCAGCCTCAGCAACTTCCTCAGCTTTAATCAGGTTACGTTCTCTAATGAATGTTCGTATCTGGTGAGGAAGAGCTGTCAGGAACTGGTCAGCAACCATGAAGTCTCTAAGAGATTCATAACTGTGATCAATTCCTGAACTCTCTATCCAAAAGTCGAACAAACGAAAGTGTTACTTGTAACTGCTGAAAGTTTTGGCCAGGCTGTAAGGTGGCATACCTGAAATCTTTCCTGTAAGAATTAGTGGTTTTTTGATATGCTTTAAGGATTGCCTTCTTCAGTAGGTTATAATTACATATGATATCCTGCGACAAAGTTGCATAGATATTCAAAGCGGTACCAGAAAATAACATTCCTAACGTGGTAGCCCAGGTGTCAGCAGGCCATTCACAGAGGGTAGCGGTATTTTCAAACCTGATAATGTATAAAGTAATGTCTTCACCCTCTGTGAAGGGAGGTAAATTAGGTGTTGGAATATGTGCACTAGCTGCATGATGTTCAATTACTCCTTCCTTTAATTGTTGTTGTGCAAGAGTTAACTTTTTATTCTCTAATTCAAGGCGAGCTTTTTTGAGCTCGCGATCCTTTTCTCTCTCTATTAACTCGAGTTCTCTAGCTTTTTCCTCACATTCTCTAGCTTTTTCCTCATGTTCTCTAGCTTTTTCCTCATGTTCTCTAGCTTTTTCCTCAACTTCTCTATCCTTTGCTCTTTCCTCAAGTTCTCTTAATTTAACTTGTTCCTCACGTACTCTAGCTCTCTCCTCATGATCAAGTCTATCATGCTCCTTTTTGTCTTCTCTCTCTCTTTCTAACTGTCTATCTTGGTTTTCTCTTTCAATTCAATCTCTCTCCTTTTTATCCTCTCTTTCTCTTTCTAACTGTCTTTCTTGATTCTCTCTCTCTATTCTTTCTCTCTCCTTATTCTCTTCTCTTTCGATTCTCTCTCTCTCCTTTTCTTCTTCTCTTTCCCTTTCTGTCTTTCTTCTCTCTCAATTCTCTCTCTTTCAAGTCTTTCCTGGATCTTAGCACTAATGAAAGATTCTAAATTTTTCCCTGTTATTCCTAACTTACTTCCAGCGTTCATCCAAAACTGGTATTCCTCCATGCTTGCAAGAATAACTTAAACTATGGGGGAAATGAAACGGGCATTAAAGAAAACGGAGGGTTCAATTACTGCTCCACTCAAACTGTAAATAAACCAGAGGGCTCGATCCCTGCTTCAATTAAACAATATATATTAATGAAAAGGAAGGGTTCTATGCTGGCTCCGAGCAAACAGTAAGTAGAATGGGGTCACTTGACCATCCAATCTTCTCACCAACAAATCAAGAGTGTCCTACAACAGTTCCCTTGATAAAATAAAAAGCTCAATGAAACAAATTGTCACTGGAAAATCTCGGGTCCCTAGAGTCTAATCCTCCAAAGTGTTTCAAGCTCGAACAAAAAGGTGGCAGAATTAAATATTATATCCTGCCTGACTTGACTTACAATAAATTGAGAATATAACAATCACCAAATCTTTTAAATACCTGTACTGTAGTCCTACCATAGAGAATGATTACTCATGGCTGGTGGTAACCGTCTGTGGTATGCGGCGTTGAAGTTCGAATGGTAGATTCGAGATGGAATTGAATCTTGATTCAGTCGAGTTGATCCTGGCAAGGTCGCCACTTGTGAAGGCTTACTCAGCCCTGTAACAACTTCAGACAGTATTACCAAGGCTGGCTCCTCCTCAGGAAAATTAATGAATAGAAAAAGAATAAAAACTGACAAACATAAACACTTTATTATTTAGAAAATATAAAATATAAAACACTTAAATATGAAATATTAATCCTACCTTAAAGAAAATGAAAAATGAAAAATATAAATGATATCTGAATTCAACGCTAATATATATATATATATATATATATATATATATATATATCTATATATATATATATATATATATATATATATATATATATATATATATATATATATATATATAAAACGTGGGTGTCTGGTGTTGGTGACACTGTGTGTTGTTGAAATCGTAGCCGTTGCCGCTGATGGGGGGGTCGCAGGTGTTGATGACAACCCACCGGCTCGTTCTTCACAGATTTTATAGCCGTCAATAATCCATCCAGATGACAGGAAAGCAGGTTTTTTTCCACTGCAATGATGAGGGGTTATATCCTGCTACTTGCATACACAAACAGGTAAGTGGATCAGAAATTGGGACGTCTCAGAACGTTAGTCCGTCTCCTTCAATTCTACTCGTTGATTGGCAGGTGACCCTCTCTGTCATTTCAAGCTGTAAAGAGAGACAGATTACCCACTGCTTAAGAAATCACTCTCCATGATAAGTACAATACCTAAAAGATGTGGTGATTATTAAAACATTTAACCTATCAAGACTGAAAGGACTAAGTTAATTATTGGTCAAAAGTGAAGCTTTCAACCACTAAAATATGATCAGGCATGTACTTACAGTAGTGTTGGGAGCTGTGAATCGAGTGGTTTACTGTTTGACCGGAGCCCCACACATCACCTTTCGGGGGGGGGGGAGAAGGGAGGGGAATGGATAGCGGGAGCTAGACCGACCCTACCTTAACAAGCAGCCGGCAATCAAACTATTGTTACTATATACTCCCTCGCTACTCCTATCTATTGAACTTTTCCCTCACAATCTCTTAAATGACATGTATCCAAACCAGTGTCTAGAAAGAACCAACTTTGTAGCAGCTGAGGTATGGTCAATGCACATACCCCTAAGGAAAAAGAAGAGAAGATGTTAACTAGAGAGAGAGAGACTCACTCTGCAGGTGAAGATGAAGAATCACTTAGCTCTTCTAAGAGGGGCTAGAAACACTGGCTAGGAAAATAGAAAATACTGAACTTAAGTTAAATGAATTTTACAGGATCCAGGAGAGACAGGAGCTAAAAGTCATATATGAAATTGGAAGAAATCTCAAATATTTCTTTACATATGTCAAAAACAAGGCAAAAAACCCATCCAGTAATGGGTCCTTGCTCAAACAACATGGGACGTACCCTGATGACAGCAAAGAAATGAGTGAAATACTGAAGTTTTAATATGACTCTGTTTAGTGAGCCGTTAATAAACTCAAAATCAACAATGCAACTAATTAATTTTATGAACGAAACTCAAAATCTTGTCAACTTTTCCAAAATTTGTGACATAACCGGACTTTGAAAAAAGCCACTGACGACATGCCCATACACTCTTCTCCAGGCCCTGACTCGTAGAACTCTGTGTTCATCAATAACTGCAAGAAACCCCAATCATGTGCCTTAAATATTCTATGGAGAGGGGGCCTAGACATGGGGGTCATCCCACAGTCACTAAAAACAACAAATATAACCCCATTCCACAAAGGTAGCAGTAAACAATAGCAAAGAATTACAGACTGATAGCATTAACGTCCCACATAAAAATCTTTGAGAGCGTTCAAAGAAGGAAGATCGCCAACCACTTGGATACATGTAGGGGGGGAGTATACATGGAAGGGGTTTCGGGGATCAAAGCCAGTGTGGCCCGGTCCATGACCCAGGGCAGCATGGGTTTAGAGTTGATCGCTCCCGCCTCTTACAACTACTGGACTACTATGACATAGTCTTGGATACACTGGAGAACAAACAGAATGCAGATGTAATATATACAGACTTTGTGAAAGCCTTCAACAAGTGCTTTCATGGCGTAATGACACAAAATGCGCGATAAAGGAATAACAGGAAAAGTTGGTAGATGGATCTATAACATAAGCAACATTCACCTTAGTACTACATAATTAACATAACCAATATTCACACAAGAACTACAACATTTTTATACGCAACATTCACATACATAACATTCACGTAAGCAACATTCACATAACTACAATATTCACATAACTGCAACATTCACATAACTGCAACATTCACATAACTGCAACATTCACATAACTGCAACATTCACATACGCAACATTCACATAACTGCAACTTCACATATGCAACATTCACATAACTGTAACATTCACATACGCAACATTCACATAACTGCAATATTCAAATAAGCACTGCAGCATTACTGCTACTACTATCAGCACTACTGCTACTACTACTACTACTACTTCTAGTGTCAATAATAACGCTAGCACCACCACTACTACTACTACTACTGCTGCTGCTTCTAAAATTTATACTGGTGCTGCTACTACTACTAGAACTACTCTTAATAGTGCTACTACTGCTACGATTACTACTGCTTCTACTACACCTATTACCACCACTCCTACTGCTACATATACTACTAATACTGCTACTTATTCTACTACTACAATTAGTACCACTAGTATTGCTACTACTACTACTACTACTACTACTACCAGTACTGCTACAACTATTACTACTAAAACAACTTGTATTACTATTACTTCTAATACTACCCCCACCCAACCACTACCACCGTTATTACTACCACTACAAATGCCACATTCATATTAGAAGGGACATAAACCTCACAAAGGCAATGCAATGTGTACACAAGAAACAATGCACCATACAACATATACAAAATATACGTAAAGAATACTTAACACAGTGCAAGTATCCTCTTTAACGTATGGTGATGCATGTGTTATGTGTCCTTGCTCCTGTGTGTCTTGGTCGCCAGTTTCGCAAATACCGGAGCTGTTATTGGGCAGATGTCCTTTTTTGATCTTTTACTGGTTAGATTTTCACTTGTTATTGTGATGGTATTGGTCAGTTCTTCAGTTTCGTGCGCTATTAGTCATATCTTCATAAGTTCTTAGGCCATTATTGGTCAGATCTTTATGAATTCCTGGGCTGTTATTGGTCAGATTTTCAAAAGTTCTTGAACTGTCATTGGTCAGGCCTTTACAAGTTCTTGAGTTATTATTGGTCAGACCTTCATAATTTACTGGGCTGTTATTGGTCAGTTTTTCACAAGTTCTTAGGCTGTCATTGGTCAGGCCTTCACAAGTTCCCGAGTTGTCATTGGTCAGATCTTCATAAGCTAATGGGCTGTTATTGGTCAGATTTTCACAGGTTGAAAGACTGTCATTGGCTAGTTCATCACAAATGACTGGCCAAATCTTCATGCTCCTGGCTTATAATTGGTCGAGTATTCTTAGTCACATTTGCTCACTGCTAACGTAAGTTTGGCTTCTGTTTCAGCAAATTGTGTTTTTGTCGGTGTTCAGTTATTCGCATAAAACCCAGAACCTATCAATGATAAGACACTGTTAATGATATAACCCAGAGCAATCAATGAAAAGACATTGATTATGACAGGTCAACAGCAAGATTCCGGGAGCAGTAATCATACGGAATAATCCGTTGTACCCCCTTTAAAACCAACAACAATAATGACAGGGTCTTGTTTCGATTGTCCGCAAAATTTGGGTTTGAGTCGTTCTTTCAAATGGACGCAAAGTGAAGTTGTCAAGTGGTTCTTTAAAACAAGAACCAACTGAAAGTGTCAGGTCAAGCTGTCCTTTCAAGTGGGGTCAGTAGAAGTGAGTGGTTTTAAGAGGCAGGCCACCGGACCGTACCTGGCAGCCGGTGTCAGGGTCAGCGTAGTAGCCAGGAGCCTGACCAACACAGTTGAAGGAAGTGACTGGTATAGTGCCCAACTGTGGGTACGTTCCGTCATCCTGCAGGACAAGGAGTAACTAGTTAGTGAATACACCAAACTTTATACATCAGTGTTTATATTATCATCTGTTTTATCCTCACATAATGTATCTTGCATTGCCATTGTTATTATGTGTATGTACTCACCTAGTTGTGGTTGCAGGGGTCGAGTCATAACTCCTGGCCCTGCTTCTTCGCTGGTCGCTACTAGGTCCCCTCTCTCCCTTTCCCATGAACTTTATCGAACCTCTTCTTAAAGCTATGTATGGATCCTGCCTCCACTACATCACTCTCCAGATTGTTCTACTTCTTCACAACTCCATGATTAAAGAAATACTTCCTAACATCCCTGTGACTCGTGTGTGTGTGTGTGTGTGTGTGTGTGTGTACCCACCTATTTGTGGTTGCAGGGGCCGATTTATAGCCCCTGGCCCCGTCTCTTAACTGATCGCTACTAGGTCCTCTCTCCCTGCTCCATGAGCTTTATCAAACCTCGTCTTAAAACTATGTATGGTTCCTGCCTCCACTACGTCACTTGCCAGACTATTCTACTTCCTGACAACTCCATGACTAAAGAAATACATGTACTTCTTAACATCCCTTTGGCTTATCTGAATCTTCAGGTTCCAATTGTGGCCCCTTGTTTGTGTCCCATCTCTGGAACATCCTGTCTCTGTCCACCTTGTCAATTCCTCGCAGTATTTTGTATGTCGTTATCATGTCTTCCCTAACCCTCCTGTCCTCCAGTGTCGTCAGGTCGATTTCCCTTAACCTTTCTCCGCAGGAGAAATCTTTGTACTTTCTCTAATTTCTTGACGCGCTTAACCAGGTGTGGGTTCCAAACTAGTGCTGCATACTCCAGTATGGGCCTGACGTACATGGTGTAGAGTCTTGAACGATTCCTTACTGAGGTATCGGAACGCTATTTTTAGGTTTGCCAGACGCCCATATGCTACAGCAGCTATCTGGTTGATGTGTACCTCAGGAGATGTGTTCGATATTATACTCACTTCAAGATCCTTTTCCTTGAGTGAGGTTTGCAGTCTTTGGCCACCTAGCCAATACTCTGCGGTCTTCTTTGCTCTTCCCCAGACCAGGCTTGCAACCTGTCCAGATCTCTTTGTAGTCCTGCCTGATCCTCATCCAATTTAATTCTTCTCATTAAATTCATATCATCTGCAAACAGGGACATTTCTGAGTCTATCCCTACCGTCATGTCATTCACCTATACCAAAAATAGCACTTGTCCTAGGACTGACCCCTGTGGAACCCCACTCGTCACAGGCGCCCACTCTGACACCTCGTTATGTACCATGATTCGTTGTTGCCTCTCTGTCAGGTATTCTCTGATCCACTGCAGTGCCCTTCCTGCAATGTATGCCTGACCTCTAGCTTTTGCACTAATCTCTTGTGAGTATCTGTGTCGAAGTCCTTCTTGTAATCCAAGAAAATGCAATCTATCCAGTCTTCTCGTGTCTCACTTCTGTTACCTTGTCATAAAACTGTCATAAAAATCCTGTGTCACTGATCTGTGACACAGGATTTTCCTTCCCTGAATCCATACTGGTCATTGTTTAAAATCTTGTTCTGTTCAAGGTGCTCCACCACTCTCCTCCTGATAATCTTCTCCATGACTTTGCATATTATATATGTCAATGACACTGGTCTGTAGTTTAGTGCCTCACATCTGTCTCCTTTCTTAAAAATGGGGACTACATTTGCTGTCTTCCATACCTCAGGTAGTTGCCCAGTTTCAATGGATGTGTTGAAAACTGTTGTTAGTGGCACACACAGTCTCTGCTCCCTCTCTAAGGGCCCATGAAGAGATGTCCGGTCCCACCATCTTTGAGGTATCAAGTTCACTTAGCAGCTCCTTCACCTTTAGCAGGAAGTTCCTCATGCCTATGTAGTTCCTCCTTTTGTAGTTTTGTTTTACCCATCCTACTCCTGTTACCCTCTCCACTTGTAACCCTACTATGTATTCATAACTCAGGACCACGTGATCACTAGCTCCGAGGGGCCTTTTATTTGTGATGTCCTCAATGTCTGAGCTGCTCAGGGTGAATACGAGGTCCAGTCTTGCTGGTTCATCCTCACCTCTCTCTCTCTGGTAGTATCCCTAACATGTTGGCTTTCCATGTGTCGAGACCCCCATGTGGCTCCAGGTTTTCCCAATCCATCTCCTTGTGATTGAAATCACCCATAAGGTGGTTCTAAAGGAGGTTGTATTTTTTCTTCCTCCTGAATCAGGGTTCTCCTGCTCATCTCCGTCTTTGCTTCTCTTTCCTCCTTGCAACTTTGTACCCTCTCTTTCAGTTTGTTTTTCTTCTTGTGTTCTATCATGGTCTAGGTACACCGTCTAGTACATCGGTATGTCCCTTAGTCATGCTTTCTCCTGCAGGATCCTGTTTTGAGCCGATTCTGCCTTGAAGATCACTTTGACTGGTCAGTTTTTTTCCCATGCAAATCCCCCTATTCTCAGAAAAAATTGCCAACTGGGTTATGTCGTCCTCTTCTACTGCTTTCATGATACTTTCAATCACTTTTGTCTCCCCCTGTCTTCTTCATAAGTTTTCCCTTCAACTTCCTGGACCCCATAAACAAAGACTGACCTCTCCCTTTCATTCTCCCACTGCATTTCCCTTTGCATCCCATGAGTTGATTTAGTTGCCCCCATTGCAGCATTTCGTTCTGTGTGTGTATGTTTTGTGTACTCCTGGCCCTGCCTCTTCACTGATAGCTACTAGGTCCTCTCTCTCCCTGCTCCATGAGCTTTATCATACTTCGTCTTAAAACCATGCGTGGTTCCTGCCTCCACTACATCACATGCCAGATTATTCCACCTCCTGACAACTCTATGGCTAAGAAATATTTTCTAACATCTCTTTGACTCATCTGAGTCTTTAACTTCCAATTGTGTGATTACATATTTGTAAGTACAGTACCAGAGTTATGTTCGTGCTGTCTCGTCTTCAATACTCTCTTCATCGTATAAATTTTTAATATTTCTAATTGTTGCAGCACTTACTAATTCCTCCTTTAATGCATTCATTCCACTGGTCAACATTTGAGGAAAAATTCTGTCTAGTCTACTATGTTTCCAACCTCAAATCTCACAAAAGACCACAAGTTATTATTCAAGTATTTATATCCTTAATTATTAAATTAGGGGTAAAATATAGATGAGACTGAACCTTAATACAGGTATAACAAAAGAACATAAGTGGAATTGCTCTCTTTAAAGGGAGTGAGGGAGTGAGCAGCTGGATGCATATTTCAAATATAAACTCACTGTCTGCTGTGCTGTTACTCCACTGTTGCAGGAAGTTAGAGAGAAGAGGAGAAAGATGAAGAGGTGGGGGAGGCGCCGCAGGGGTCGCTGGAGAGAGAGGATGGAGAGAGTGTGCTGGAGGAAGATGGTGGCGGCGGCGATCATGGCTCTCCCAGAATAACGTAGTCTCCCTCCTCGCCACATCCACTTTAATGTTGTTTTCTGTATCCTTGTCTGCCACCTTGATAGGTTTTCTATGATGGCTGGCAGGCCCAGGCAAACTCTGCAAGTAAACAAGTCGGTAAGTAAGTTTATTTAGGCACAGGTACCCATAAGTACAATTATCATACAGTGTAAATTACCCAAGATAACCCCCAAAAAGTAAATTTGCGTATATGGGTTAGGTTAAGTTACGGGTGGCCCGGTGGCCTGGTGGCTAAAGCTCCCGCTTCACACACGGAGGGCCCGGGTTCGATTCCCGCCGGGTGGAAACATTCGACACGTTTCCTTACACCTGTTGTCCTGTTCACCTAGCAGCAAATAGGTACCTGGGTGTTAGCCGACTGGTGTGGGTCGCATCCTGGGGGACAAGATTAAGGACCCCAATGGAAATAAGTTAGACAGTCCTCGATGACGCACTGACTTTCTTGGGTTATCCTGGGTGGCTAACCCTCCGGGGTTAAAAATCCGAACGAAATCTTATCTTATCTCTTAAGGTTCGTCAGGAAACAGGATCTTAGCCAGATGACGACCTGCCGTTGGAGCTTTTGGTCATCTGATAGAGGCCTTCCGCTGGCTTACCGGTCCACCCTTTTAAAAATTATGGTCAGTTATAACCATTTAGTTATTACTGTGTATACCACATCATTAGTGACTTTTGTACTTACCAATATTTTATTGCACGTAAACTACATTACTTGTATACTGCAGAATTTTTTTTTTTATCACACTGGCCGATTCCCACCAAGGCAGGGTGGCCCGAAAAAGAAAAACTTTCACCATCATTCACTCCATCACTGTCTTGCCAGAAGGGTGCTTTACACTACAGTTTTTAAACTGCAACATTAACACCCCTCCTTCAGAGTGCAGGCACTGTACTTCCCATCTCCAGGACTCAAGTCCGGCCTGCCGGTTTCCCTGAACCCCTTCATAAATGTTACTTTGCTCACACTCCAACAGCACGTCAAGTATTAAAAACCATTTGTCTCCATTCACTCCTATCAAACACGCTCACGCATGCCTGCTGGAAGTCCAAGCCCCTCGCACACAAAACCTCCTTTACCCCCTCCCTCCAACCTTTCCTAGGCCGACCCCTACCCCGACCCCTACCCCTACCTCCACAGTGGTCTTGAGTGTACCGATTTTCTGGACGCGTTATGAAGGTTTAGCGAATTAAGTTTGTGGAAATTTATTGGGACTAAAAATTCCACCTTCGGGTTCGTATGCAAATATCCTGGTATCGTCAGCAAAGGAGGACACGGTGCTGTGGCTTACATCTCTGTCTGTGTCAGATATGAGGATGAAGAAAAGGATAGGGGCGAGTACTGTGCCTTGTGGAACAGAGTTTTTCACTGTAGCCGCCTCTGACTTTACTCTCTTTATTATTACTCTTTGTATTATATTTGTTAGGAAGTTATAGATCCGTCTACCCACTTTCCTGTTATTCCTTTATCACGCATTTCGTGTGCTATTACGACATGGCTGCACTTGTTGAAGTCTTTCACAAAGTCTGTGTATCTCATAAAAGGAAATGTCAAAGCCACTACATACAAAATTTATTTTTAATTAAGTATATATAAAATAAACTGTCGTATCTGAGCGCCTCTGCGAAGACAGTGATTATGTATGAGTGAGGTGAAAGTGTCGAATGAGGATAAAAGTATTTTCTTTTTGCGGATATTCTTTCTTTTTGGGTCACCCTGCCTCGGTGGGAGAAGACCGACGAGTTGAAAAAAAAAATAAAATAAATAAAACTCAGTATTATGTACTGAATAGAATATATATATATATATATATATATATATATATATATATATATATATATATATATATATATATATATATATATATATATATATATGTATATTGATGAATATAGTATTTAGGTTTAAAATATTAAAGTTTTAAAACTTAAACATATATCATTAAAATAACTACCTAGTTCCCACTCATGAAAGGCATTATAACTACCTAGTTCCCACTCATGAGGGGCTTTATAACTACCTAGTTCCCACTCATGAGGGGCTTTATAACTACCTAGTTCCCACTCGTGAAAGGCATTATAACTACCTAGTTCCTACTCATGAAAGGCATTATAACTACCTAGTTCCCACTCATGAAAGGCTTTATAACTACCTAGTTCCCACTCATGAGGGGTTTTATAACTACCTAGTTCCCACTCATGAAAGGCATTATAACTACCTAGTTCCCACTCATGAGGGGCTTTATAACTACCTAGTTCCCACTCATGAAAGGCATTATAACTACCTAGTTCCCACTCATGAAAGGCATTATAACTACCTAGTTCCCACTCATGAAAGGCATTATAACTACCTATTTCCCACTCATGAAAGGCATTATAACTACCTAGTTCCCACTCATGAGAGGCTTTATAATTACCTAGTTCCCACTCACGAAAGGCATTATAACTACCTAGTTCCCACTCATGAGGGGCTTTATAACTACCTAGTTCCCACTCATGAAAGGCATTATAACTACCTAGTTCCCACTCATGAGAGGCTTTATAACTACCTAGTTCCCACTCATGAAAGGCATTATAACTACCTAGTTCCCACTCATGAGGGGCTTTATAACTACCTAGTTCCCACTCATGAAAGGCATTATAACTACCTAGTTCCCACTCATGAGGGGTTTTACAACTAACTAGTTCCCACTCATGAAAGGCATTATAACTACCTAGTTCCCACTCATGAAAGGCATTATAACTACCTAGTTCCCACTCATGAAAGGCATTATAACTACCTAGTTCCCACTCATGAAAGGCTTTATAACTACCTAGTTCCCACTCATGAAAGGCATTATAACTACCTAGTTCCCACTCATGAAAGGCATTATAACTACCTAGTTCCCACTCATGAAAGGCATTATAACTACCTAGTTCCCACTCATGAGGGGCTTTATAACTACCTAGTTCCCACTCATGAAAGGCATTATAACTACCTAGTTCCCACTCATGAAAGGCATTATAACTACCTAGTTCCCACTCATGAGGGGCTTTATAACTACCTAGTTCCCACTCATGAAAGGCATTATAACTACCTAGTTCCCACTCATGAAAGGCATTATAACTACCTAGTTCCCACTCATGAAAGGCATTATAACTACCTAGTTCCCACTCATGAGGAGCTTTATAACTACCTAGTTCCCACTCATGAAAGGCATTATAACTACCTAGTTCCCACTCATGAAAGGCATTATAACTACCTAGTTCCCACTCATGAGGGGCTTTATAACTACCTAGTTCCCACTCATGAAAGGCATTATAACTACCTAGTTCCCACTCATGAGGGGCTTTATAACTACCTAGTTCCCACTCATGAGGGGCTTTATAACTACCTAGTTCCCACTCATGAAAGGCATTATAACTACCTAGTTCCCACTCATGAGGGGCTTTATAACTACCTAGTTCCCACTCATGAAAGGCATTATACCTACCTAGTTCCCACTCATGAGGGGCTTTATAACTATCTAGTTCCCACTCATGAAAGGCATTATAACTACCTAGTTCCCACTCATGAAAGGCATTATAACTACCTAGTTCCCACTCATGAAAGGCTTTATAACTACCTACTTCCCACTCATGAAAGGCATTATAACTACCTAGTTCCCACTCATGAGGAGCTTTATAACTACCTAGTTCCCACTCATGAAAGGCATTATAACTACCTAGTTCCCACTCATGAAAGGCATTATAACTACCTAGTTCCCACTCATGAAAGGCATTATAACTACCTAGTTCCCACTCATGAAAGGCATTATAACTACCTAGTTCCCACTCATGAAAGGCATTATAACTACATAGTTCCCACTCATGAGGGGCTTTATAACTACCTTGTTCCCACTCATGAGGGGCTTCATAATCACCTAGTTCCCACTCATGAAAGGCATTATAACTACCTAGTTCCCACTCATGAGGGGCTTTATAACTACCTAGTTCCCACTCATGAAAGGCATTATAACTACCTAGTTCCCACTCATGAGGGGCTTTATAACTATCTAGTTCCCACTCATGAAAGGCATTATAACTACCTAGTTCCCACTCATGAGGGGCTTTATAACTACCTAGTTCCCACTCATGAGGGGCTTCATAATCACCTAGTTCCCACTCATGAAAGGCATTATAACTACCTAGTTCCCACTCATGAGGGGCTTTATAACTATCTAGTTCCCACCCATGAGGGGCTTTATAACTACCTAGTTCCCACTCATGAGGGGCTTTATAACTACCTAGTTCCCACTCATGAGGGGCTTCATAATCACCTAGTTCCCACTCATGAAAGGCATTATAACTACCTAGTTCCCACTCATGAGGGGCTTTATAACTATCTAGTTCCCACTCATGAGGGGCTTTATAACTACCTAGTTCCCACTCATGAAAGGCATTATAACTACCTAGTTCCCACTCATGAGGGGCTTTATAACTATCTAGTTCCCACTCATGAAAGGCATCATAACTACCTAGTTCCCACTCATGAGGGGCTTTATAACTACCTAGTTCCCACTCATGAGGGGCTTCATAATCACCTAGTTCCCACTCATGAAAGGCATTATAACTAGCTAGTTCCCACTCATGAGGGGCTTTATAACTATCTAGTTCCCACTCATGAGGGGCTTTATACCTAGTTCCCACTCATGAGGGGCTTCATAATCACCTAGTTCCCACTCATGAAAGGCATTATAACTAGCTAGTTCCCACTCATGAGGGGCTTTATAACTACCTGGTTCCCACTCATGAAAGGCATTATAACTACCTAGTTCCCACTCATGAGGGGCTTTATAATCACCTAGTTCCCACTCATGAAAGGCATTATAACTAGCTAGTTCCCACTCATGAGGGGCTTTATAACTACCTAGTTCCCACTCATGAGGGGCTTCATAATCACCTAGTTCCCACTCAAGAAAGGCATTATAACTAGCTAGTTCCCACTCATGAGGGGCTTTATAACTACCTAGTTCCCACTCATGAGGGGCTTTATAACTACCTAGTTCCCCCTCATGAGGGGCTTTATAACTACCTAGTTCCCACTCATGAAAGGCATTATAACTAGCTAGTTCCCACTCATGAGGGGCTTTATAACTACCTAGTTCCCACTCATGAAAGGCATTATAACTACCTAGTTCCCACTCATGAAAGGCATTATAACTACCTAGTTCCCACTCATGAAAGGCTTTATAACTACCTAGTTCCCACTCATGAAAGGCTTTATAACTACCTAGTTCCCACTCATGAAAGGCATTATAACTACCTAGTTCCCACTCATGAGGGGCTTTATAACTACCTAGTTCCCACTCGTGAAAGGCATTATAACTAGCTAGTTCCCACTCATGAGGGGCTTTATAACTACCTAGTTCCCACTCATGAGGGGCTTTATAACTACCTAGTTCCCACTCATGAGGGGCTTTATAACTACCTAGTTCCCACTCATGAAAGGCATTATAACTAGCTAGTTCCCACTCATGAGGGGCTTTATAACTACCTAGTTCCCACTCATGAAAGGCATTATAACTAGCTAGTTCCCACTCATGAAAGGCATTATAACTACCTAGTTCCCACTCATGAAAGGCATTATAACTACCTAGTTCCCACTCATGAGGGGCTTTATAACTACCTAGTTCCCACTCGTGAAAGGCATTATAACTAGCTAGTTCCCACTCATGAGGGGCTTTATAACTACCTAGTTCCCACTCATGAGGGGCTTTATAACTACCTAGTTATGAAAGGCATTATAACTACCTACCTAGTTCCCACTCATGAGGGGCTTTATAACTACCTAGTTCCCACTCATGAAGGGGCATTATAACTACCTAGCTTTATAACTACCGAGTTCCCACTCATGAGGGGCTTTATAACTAGCTAGTTCCCCCTCATGAGGGGCTTTATAACTACCTAGTTCCCCCTCATGAGGGGCTTTATAACTACCTAGTTCCCACTCATGAAAGGCATTATAACTACCTAGTTCCCACTCATGAAAGGCATTATAACTACCTTGTTCCCACTCATGAAAGGCATTATAACTACCTTGTTCCCACTCATGAAAGGCATTATAACTACCTTGTTCCCACTCATGAAAGGCATTATAACTACCTTGTTCCCACTCATGAAAGGCATTATAACTACCTTGTTCCCACTCATGAAAGGCATTATAACTACCTTGTTCTCACTCATGAAAGGCATTATAACTACCTTGTTCCCACTCATGAAAGGCATTATAACTACCTTGTTCCCACTCATGAAAGGCATTATAACTACCTTGTTCCCACTTATGAGAAGCTTCATAATAAAGAACTTATTTTGAAAGTTCAGTTTTTTATGATAGAGAACTTTATAATTTGTAATGTGATGTGCAGCATGGTAAGTGGTTCAATATTTGTAATGTGATGTGCAGCATGGTAAGTGGTTCAGTATTTGTAATGTGATGTGCAGCATGGTAAGTGGTTCAATATTTGTAATGTGATGTGCAGCATGGTAAGTGGTTCAATATTTGTAATGTGATGTGCAGCATGGTAAGTGGTTCAATATTTGTAATGTGATGTGCAGCATGGTAAGTGGTTCAGTATTTGTAATGTGATGTGCAGCATGGTAAGTTGTTCAATATTTGTAATGTGATGTGCAGCATGGTAAGTGGTTCAATATTTGTAATGTGATGTGCAGCATGGTAAGTGGTTCAATATTTGTAATGTGATGTGCAGCATGGTAAGTGGTTCAGTATTTGTAATGTGATATGCAGCATGGTAAGTGGTTCAATATTTGTAATGTGATGTGCAGCATGGTAAGTGGTTCAATATTTGTAATGTGATGTGCAGCATGGTAAGTGGTTCAGTATTTGTAATGTGATGTGCAGCATGGTAAGTGGTTCAATATTTGTAATGTGATGTGCGGCATGGTAAGTGGTTCAGTATTTGTAATGTGATGTGCAGCATGGTAAGTGGTTCAATATTTGTAATGTGATGTGCAGCATGGTAAGTGGTTCAATATTTGCAATGTGATGTGCAGCATGGTAAGTGGTTCAATATTTGCAATGTGATGTGCAGCATGGTAAGTGGTTCAATATTTGTAATGTGATGTGCAGCATGGTAAGTTCTTCAATATTTGTAATGTGATGTGCAGCATGGTAAGTGGTTCAATATTTGTAATGTGATGTGCAGCATGGTAAGTGGTTCAATATTTGTAATGTGATGTGCAGCATGGTAAGTGGTTCAGTATTTGTAATGTGATGTGCAGCATGGTAAGTGGTTCAATATTTGTAATGTGATGTGCAGCATGGTAAGTGGTTCAATATTTGCAATGTGATGTGCAGCATGGTAAGTGGTTCAATATTTGCAATGTAATGTGCAGCATGGTAAGTGGTTCAATATTTGTAATGTGATGTGCAGCATGGTAAGTGGTTCAATATTTGTAATGTGATGTGCAGCATGGTAAGTGGTTCAGTATTTGTAATGTGATGTGCAGCATGGTAAGTGGTTCAATATTTGTAATGTGATGTGCAGCATGGTAAGTGGTTCAATATTTGCAATGTGATGTGCAGCATGGTAAGTGGTTCAATATTTGTAATGTGATGTGCAGCATGGTAAGTGGTTCAATATTTGTAATGTGATGTGCAGCATGGTAAGTGGTTCAATATTTGTAATGTGATGTGCAGCATGGTAAGTGGTTCAATATTTGTAATGTGATGTGCAGCATGGTAAGTGATTCAATATTTGTAATGTGATGTGCAGCATGGTAAGTGGTTCAATATTTGTAATGTGATGTGCAGCATGGTAAGTGGTTCAATATTTGTAATGTGATGTGCAGCATGGTAAGTGGTTCAATATTTGTAATGTGATGTGCAGCATGGTAAGTGGTTCAATATTTGTAATGTGATGTGCAGCATGGTAAGTGGTTCAATATTTGTAATGTGATGTGCAGCATGGTAAGTGGTTCAATATTTGTAATGTGATGTGCAGCATGGTAAGTGGTTCAATATTTGTAATGTGGTGTGCAGCATGGTAAGTGGTTCAATATTTGTAATGTGATGTGCAGCATGGTAAGTGGTTCAATATTTGTAATGTGATGTGCAGCATTGTAAGTGGTTCAATATTTGTAATGTGATGTGCAGCATGGTAAGTGGTTCAATATTTGTAATGTGATGTGCAGCATGGTAAGTGGTTCAATATTTGTAATGTGATGTGCAGCATGGTAAGTGGTTCAGTATTTGTAATGTGATGTGCAGCATGGTAAGTGGTTCAATATTTGTAATGTGATGTGCAGCATGGTAAGTGGTTCAATATTTGCAATGTGATGTGCAGCATGGTAAGTGGTTCAATATTTGTAATGTGATGTGCAGCATGGTAAGTGGTTCAATATTTGAGATATTTTTCTTGGGAAGTGCTAATCCTACAAGACAAACAATTTCTTGGGAATGGAAAGCAACTGAGTTTGATCCACGGATGGTTTGGAGGAGGGAGTAGCTCCAATCCCTTGGATCACGAGCCCCTTAGCATAAATACACTTCCTTTCAAGGACTGGTCAGTACGTGACCAGCCGGTCTGTGGGTCATACGTCAGTTTACGTGCGACCATCAGCAACAGCCGGGTTGACGAGGCTCTGATTCACCACGAGGCCTGGTCACAGACTGGGCCGCGGGGGCGTTGGACCCCGAAACCTTTTCCAGGTATACTCCAGGTATACTACACCTGCATTTTGATTGTTTTCCAATGTATCCAAGACCATGTCATAGTGATTCAGTAGCTGTGAGAGGCAGAAGCGACCTGCTCTAAACCCGTGCTGCCCTGGGTTGTGCAACTGATGAGTATACAAATGGTTAGCGATCTTGCTTCTTAGAAACCTTTCAAAGATTTTCATGATGTGGGACGCTAGTCCAATCGGTTTTTATTTCTTGCACTTGCTTTACTGTGAAGTGGTGCTATATCTGTTGTTTTTAGTGATTATGGGATGACCCGTGTCCATGCATCTTCTCCATAGAATAGTTAATGTACATGAAAGGGATTTCTTGCAGTTCTTGATGATCACAAAGTTCCACGAGTCTGGGTCTGGGGTAGGATGCATGAGCATGTCATTTATTCCTTTTTCAAAGTCCTGTGGCATTAGGTTGATTTCAGAAATTCTTGAATTGATCAAATTATGAGTCTCTGTCATGAAAATTCATTTAGATTGTCGAACCTTAGTCTGATTAACGGCTCATTAAACGCTGAGTCATATTGGGACTTCAGTATCTCACTCATTTCTTTGCTGTCATCTGTGTAAGTACCATTTTGCTTAAGCAGTCAGGGGCTCTAAGCGGGATGTGTTTTTTGTCCTAGATTTGGCATAGGAAAATAAATATTTTTTTTTTCAATTTTATTTATGGTTTAAGTTCTTGTGATTCTTGGCTCCTGTACGAGTCCTTAAGTTCGACATTTTCTATTACTCTGGCCAGTGCCTCCTTCCGTATTTCAGACATACTGGCTCTTTTCAGCAGCTCTGTGATTATTTGCCTTCGTCTGAAGAGGGAGCATCTCTCTCTTTCTAGTTTATGTCTTCTCTTCTTTTTTCTTGGGGAAATGTGCCTTGGGCACACTTCAAGTGCTACAGAGTTCATTTTTCTGGGCAAAGGTTCGGATATGTGTTGTTTAGGATATATTCCCAGCTTGTTTCATTTAGGACTTAGTTGATCAGATCCCACTGTATATTTCTGTTACTGAAGCTGAATTTGGTGAAAACACCCTCTTAACTGATCTCATTTTGCTGGTCAGGAGCCCTGTGCATACATGGCTGTACTTCTATTATGTTGTGATCTGAGTATACTGTCTTTGATACTGTTATATTTCGTACCAGATTATCATTTTTATTGAAGATAAGGTCAAGTATATTTTCCAGTCTTGTTGGTTCCAAAATTTGCTGGCTTAAGGTGAATTTGTTGCAGAGATTTAATAGCTCGTGTGTGTGTGAATTTTTATCTGGGCTGCCTCCTGGGGTTATCTCTGCTAACACATTTGCCACATTTCTCCATTTTAGGTGTCTTAAGTTGAAATCACTAAGCAACAAGATATCTGCGACTGTGGTTGGAAAATTTTCCAGGCAGTAGACAATTTTCAAAAGTTGTTCCTTGAATTGTTGGGAAGTTGTATCAAGAGGCTTGTAAACAACCACAATGACAAGGTTTTGGTTTTCAGTCTTTACTTTCAAAACTTCAACTACATCATTTGTGGTATTTAGTAGTTCTGAGGACATGAGCGACTCAGTGATATACAGGCCAACCCCTCTATCCCTAGTTGATTGTTCTTTCTGTCGCATCTGAATAAGTTGTACCCTGGGATCCATAATTCGTTGTCTAAGTGATCCTTTGTATAGGTCTCTGTGAAAGCCGGAAACATTGCATTTGACTCTGATGAAAAGCAGTTTGTTTGTTGATGTCTTTAGACCCTGTATATTTGCAAACACATATGTTGTCGTGCTGATGGTATGTGAGGCGGGGCTTTATTTGGTACTAATATCTATTGTTCTGGATGAAAGAGAAACCATTAGAAATCTAGATTAGCCTTGGTACCATCAGGAAATTCCTAGCTAGGATAGACCCCACAGTACACGTCTGTTCTGGTTTGTGCAAGGGGTCAGAAATTTCCAGCAGGGCAATTAACCCTTTAAAGAAGTATAGCCTAGGGATACCTGTGAGGACAGGACTTGAGGAGTCTTCTGTTATCAGTGTCAACAATGACTGCTAGAGTGGCTATCTCACAAGTTCCCACAAAGTTTTTATATTGACTCTATATATAATTTGAAACTATCGAAACACTATATAAAAAATAAAATATCATAGGCTTAACCTTTATAAAGGCAGTGTCTGAAGTAAAAAGAGTAGGAAACTAATGAAATCATCAACGCTGCTGAAAATAATGCAAAACCATTAGGCTGCTGCTTGGTTTTCAAAAAAAAAAAAATGGCCATCATCTTTTACAGTGGTTTTATACAGTAAATTCGGTTAATATTAAGCTGCTTTGATTAATATGAGTTGTTACGTAAATTCTCCAATACCGAATACATTGTTTAATGAAGACATTTATATTTTGTGTCTATGGGAAGATAATTTTTTTTCCAAAACCAAGAAAAACAACAACCTAACCCAGCACAGTAAGTTTATTCAGGTAGAGGTACACATAAATAGTTACATAAATTATCACACATAGCAGCAAATATGTAGATTTTCTATGATAACCAAAAAAAGTAAAAGTGACTTATTTCCAGAACCTAACCTAGATTTTGAGTAAAATATTAAGTTAGGTTAGGAATGGGTTGGTTGGTTGAGAAATCGACGTACGTGTCTTTTTTAAGTTGAGAAGTCGACGTTTCTTGTTTTTTAAGTTGAGAAGTTGACGTTTCTTGTTGTGTGGGTTGAGGAGTCGACGTTGTTGTCGTGTGAGTTGAGACAGGAGTGAAAGAGCAGACATGAGTAAAGGAGCAGTCGCTAGTTAGTTTAATATGTTTATTATGCACCCCATACCCATCCTGTGCGTGGTAGTCAAAAGATTACAGAGGTACATAATGGGTCCAGGGACTGGACCCCAAAGTTATGATAGTTGAACTAGTTACAGTAAAGGAGCAGACATGAGTAAAGGAGCAGACAGGAGTGAAGGAGCTGGTAGGAGTGAAAGAGAAAGTGTTCAAGTGGAGCAGGAAGTGTAAGAGAGGCAGGAAGCAGAGACTAACAGTGATGGAGTGAGCATTACAATGAACCAGGGTAACGAGTGGGGGTACCTCACCAAGTGTTGTCAGTCATGTGGCCAACTTGTCTATGTTCTCTGCTCCTTGTGTTCAGGTTCCTGTAAGTTACACCCGAGTGATATTTCTCACACTCTCAAGGTATGATGTAAACACCAGCAAAGGTATTGATTGGTACTAGGGCATATGCTAGCTATTTTGATGTTGGCTTTGACAGGTTACTGCAAGCGTTGTTAACAGGTAGGATTGTGCAACTGCTGGGGTTGGTGTCTTGTCTGGCATTGTGTAAAATATTCTCACCGCTTCTTTATAACAACAAAAATATTTATTTCTACAAAGCTCATCGTACAAATGATTTAGTTAGCGTTAGTTAAGATTATATACATACTTTATACAAAGTCCCAGGTTATACACAGCAGTCAGTGATGAAGGGCAGAAATAAATGTTGATGTAGTCGGTCTGGTTCTCCAGCAAGACAAGTGAAGAACAATTACCTAGAGCTCTCACGAAGAATACAACACTGATCATACATTATGTTCTGTTGTTGTGATGGAATGAAAGTGTGGTAGGCCGTTTCTGTCAGCCCATAACATAAACCCCGTAACAGCTACGGGGTTTATGGTAAACCTTAAAATCTACTTCATTGCCATTTTTTGCATATCATGATGTCCTGAAAAGGAATCTGTAATCTTCTTCTATGGTAATCTATGGTAAATTTCAATGGAGTTTCCACGGTGTTCATGTTGTTCAGCAGGTTCAGGGTGTTGAGGCGTCTTGAAGCAATGACTGAGATATCGTCCCCGTATCTCAACCATATTACATCTCTTGAAATATTAACTGTTAATCTCTCCTCCACCAAATTCACTGTATCCACTGGTGAGCTCATGACCAGGCCAGAGGACTGTTTATACAAGGAGTCCTCGTAGGTAAAGTAATTATAAGAAAGTTGAGAACATCGTGAACCTCTCGTTGTTGAAGTTCTGTGTAATAAGTACCCTTGCGATGAGCGATGTAACATCAATGATACTGTGTTATATGTTTATTTTTTGTGTATCCTTGATCCTGTTGATGAGGTCCCCAGAGTGCGCTATGCTGATGCTTCCTAGGATCTGTGAGAGGTTTTTCCCCACACCTGCTACAGTAGTTGATGTGGGACACTACCAATGTCTGAATGAGTCTCTAGAGCAAACAGTACAGGTATGCAGGTTTGGCTGAAAGGGAATTATATATAGAATATGTTTGCTTAGTTCAGTCGTCTTAAGGACAGATCACATATCACGTAGGAAAGGTTTGGTTTGTTGTCCGTAAATAGTTGTGTGGATAAGCTCATACGTTTCCCTGTCTTCCAACAGACTGTCCATCTCCTGTTTGTAATCCGTGAAGTTCATAATAATAACTCCTCCTACCTTGTCTAGTCTGGAATTTGCTGTCATTTAATATATACTTTTTAAAGGTGAAAGTGTTTAAGTTCATTTTCCTTTTGTGAATTTCAGAAGAGAAATTTAACCCCAGGTTTAGTGCCTCTTGTTCTGTGAGACAGCATACGAGAGATGGTGATTATTTTCGTGTCTCAGGCAGGTCAGAAAGAATCTGTTGTATCCTGTCCACCACAAAACGAGAAGCACTTAGCCTGGGGCTAAAAGTACCATCTAAAGAAATACATGTACCGTACATACAATACTTGGAGTGTTAAGTCCGTATGATTAACATCAAGTTTGTAAAGTTATGTACACCCTGGATCACAAGTCTGGTGTGCCTTGGTTTCTGATGCCGGATTGAGGCTGTCACCGCATCTTAAGGTGTGGTCTGTATTTTTTATTTTAATTTGGTGGCCCGGAGAGCCAACGGAGTCTCCATCGGTTAACTAATAGCTCCGCTGAAAGGGTCACATGACTAAGACAGCGAGTGCAACGATGTATGTCTCTTTCTCTTCTTGTTTGACAGCCTTGTATGGCTTCCTGTTATGGTGGTGTGGGAGTGGCTTCGTCTCCTGGTGTTTACCTCTATTCTCGCGCCTTCACCGCCCACAACACCTTCCTAACTCACTGCTTTATTGTTGTTGTATTATTATTAAAGTTTTAAACCTGTGTTTGTCATTCAGGATAGAATAGTAGAGGCTCAGAGTCCCTTCCGGGTACTGAGCCACAGACCTCCCGGACGGGAGACGCAGATGCGATTGTTTTACCGTGACAGGTAGTGAAGCTACAGTTCACAAACCTAGGTTCGAAATCTGAGCGAGCCGAGACGCATGGGCAAGTGTCTCTTCACCTGCTTCCCATGGCAACTAGGTGTTGTGAGCAGTATCCTGGGGAGAGGACGTAACAGACCGGAAGCAAGTTCAGTAAGTTAAGAACTGTTGTTGAGGTTCTTCTATTGTTATATTCTACTGTTATATCAAGCGTCAATTGTTAGTTCCATGCCTCGCTTTCTCTCATCCTCCCCGATCTCTAACCACGTCATCTCAACCCCCACGCCCTCTCACCCCTCACGCCCTCCACCATCACGCCCTCACAGCCTTGGAAACGATGAGCAAGAATTACAGAGGCTGTAATTTATGGGGTGATTTCTTGGGAAACCCTAGAGTGTATACACGTATGTGGGGAAAGGGACGGGGTGAAGGGTAAAATAGATGATGTCTGGAATGATCGTGGAGCGCGTGTATGAGAAACAAGAGTTCTCCCATCCCTAGACACTGGGGTCAGATACAGTTAGTGGGCATTGCTGTAATAATTCAAGCAGAGTTTGTTTGATGATGTTCAGCCTGGGTGTGGCAGGACTAGTGCAAGTATGAATTTCTAATGGTAGTGTGAGCACACGTTTGTGTGTGTGTGTGTGTGTGTGTATGTGTGTGTGTGTGTGTGTGTGTGTGTGTGTGTGTGTGTGTGTGTGTGTGTGTGTGTGTGTGTGTGTGTGTGTGTGTGTGAGCTCCGGACAATTAGCGCTTTTCTGTCGGACCTTAAGGGAACAGTTAGTTAGTTTAATATGTTTATTATGCACCCCATACCCATCCTGTGGGCGGTAGTCAAAAGATTACAGAGGTACATAATTGGTCCAGGGACTGGACTCCAAAGTTTTGATAGCTGAGCAAGTTACAGAGGTAATGAATTCACAATTTACAAAGGTAATGAACTCACAAATTACAAAGGTAATGAACTCCAGGTAGGTCTAGTCACAATCATGACAAGTTACAAAGGTATTTACAGATTACAGAGGTACGTAATGGATCCAGGGACTGGGCCCCAAAGTTTGGATGGCTGAACTAGGTACAAGGTAATGAACTCACAAGTTACAAAGGTAATGAATACTGTAAGAATGGTTACTTACGTTTATACATGGCTACAATCATGAACAAATTATAGTGTAATGAGCAATTCACACTTCCACACCCGGTCACAACTGTAGTGAGTTATTGGTGCAAATATTGATTGTTGAGTCACACACACACACACACACACACACACACACACACACACACACACACACACACACATATACAAATTCATACACACACACACACACACACACATAAACACACACACACACACATACACAAACTCATACACACACACGCACACACCCACTCATACACACACACACACACACACACACCCACTCATACACACACACACACACTCATACACATACACACGCACACACAAACACACACACAATATACCGCGAGAAAGCTTGGTTGTGAATTATACTGTGTCTGCGGAGTGAGATACAAAAAGTGGAAGAACCTAGAAAACTGAATCTAGAAGCAAAGGTAGAAATAATAATAATCTTTGCCATCGCGGTGTACACCGATGGTTCTAAGTCATCTGATAGCGTCGGATTCACAGCAGTATTTCCGGATAGTGTCGTGTGAAGGCATTTTTTATCCCTGACTAGCATTTTTACGGCTGAATTGTATGCCATTCTTGTAGCACTTATCCGTATTGCATCTATGCCCGTGTCACCATTTGTAGTCGTTTCAGATTCCCTTAGTGCTTTACAGGCTATACGGAAATTCGATACACCTCACCCCCCTAGTTCTTCATATCCAACTTTGGTTACGCCGTATCTCTAGCAGACACAGAGATATTGTTTTTTGTTGGGTCCCTGGTCATGTTGACGTACAAGGATTGATGGACTGACCACATCGACTCAAGGCTGAGGGACTGATTACCCCATTCTCCTCCTGTTCTTCAAGTTTATGCTTTGTATGGACTGATGAAGCCACTGTGTGGCGAAACGTTTCCTCAATAAAGATACCCAAGAGTTGCACATGTGTCTAATTTAACAACACCCTTAGTCACAACAATGACATCCAAGTGTTGCACAAGTATCAACTTGCAACCTGTTTCTTTCTCAGCGTGAGTAGTTACCTCTCACTGATAAGTGTTCATTACACAGTAATGCAGACGAGCGGTTCAGAGAACCGACAAGTTGATAAATTAGACATATGTGCAACACTTGGGTATCTTTATTTTGGAAACGTTTCGCCACACAGTGGCTTCATCAGTCCAATACAGATAAGATTGATAAATTAGACACATGTGCAACACTTGGGTAATCAGTCCATCAATCTTTTCAAGATCGATGGACTGATTACATCGGCTCAAGCTGAGGGACAGACTTCCTCAAACTCTTCCTGTTCTTTAAGATTCTCCTTTGTATGGACTGATGAAACCACTGTGTGGCGAAACGTTTCCTCAATAAAGATACCCAAGTGTTGCACATGTGTCTAATTTATCAACTTGTTGGCTCTCTGAACCATTTATCTACAGAGAAGAATAGTGAAGATCAGGAGATTGAGGTAATGAGTCCCTCAGCTGGAGTGAGTCGAGGAACACTTCAGAAGTATCTGAAGTGTCTGGACTCCAGACACTTCAGATACTTCCAGACGTTCTTATACGTCTTCCAGACGTTCTTATACGTCTTCCAGATACATCCAGACGTTCGAATTAGGTGGCATCACTTTGAATGTTTGACGCTCCACCACTGATTCTTTTGTAAGTTATCTGAGCAGTTCCAGGATGCTGGGGATAGGTTCAACAACTTTGGTTATAGGATACGTGAAAATGTCAGTTGTTCAAAGAACCTGACCTTAGTTGCCGTTCACCAGTGTTGACAATTTGAAGACGATCGGGTGAAGCATTCTCGTGTTATGAGCGAAATAATAAGAGAAAAAATGGAGGAAGAATAACAAGAGAAAAAAAAAAAAGAAACCAGTTCAGTAAACCGCACAAAAGTCCTTCTTCTGGGGTTGCTTATGTCAACGTTTCGCCCACTCTGGGAACCTCAACACTGACTGCATCATGTGTGCTGTGTGGTCGAGATGTCGTAGATAATAAAGGCATCTAAATATCGCTTACTTCACTCTTTGGGTATTTACGAACCAATCCACCTGAAGTGTGATAAATTAGAGGAAGCGAAGACAAATTATTTTAAGGCTTTGACGTGGAGTGCGAACAAGACGACATTTATGAAGGTGTTCAGGGACCCTGGAGACGGGTAGTACAGTGCCTTCACTCTAAAAGATGGATGTGGATTGTAGTCCTGGAGGAGGGAGGTACAGTGCCTTCACTCTGAAGGATGGATGTTGTAGTCCTGGAGGTAGGAAGTACAGTGCCTTCACTCTGAAGGATGGATGTTGTAGCCCTGGAGGTAGGAAGCACAGTGCCTCCACTCTGAAGGATGGATGTGGATGCTGTAGTTCTGAAGGTGAAAAGTACAGTGTCTCCACTCTGAAGGATGGATGGAGATGATGCAGTCTAGAGGCTCATTTAAATAATTACGTCAGCCCATTTCTGACAAGACAGCTATAGAAAGAGTCATGGTAAATAATTTTCTCTCTCAGGTCAGCCAACATCAATGGAAAGCGACCAGTACAGCAATCTATGTTTCTGTTATCCAGCAAACAGAAATATTTGCCCAACCTATATTTGGGCTACTCATGTAAAAGTCTACATTTTCTACCACATGTATCACTACTACTACTACTACTACTACTACTACTACTACTACTACTACTAATATTAGTATTACAACTACTACACATCATTCGAAGCCTATATATATCATCTGTGTCCATGTATTGTTTGTAACTGCTTGATGAAGTTCCTGGAGAGCGAAACGTTGCCACAATAAAATGTCACATTAGTTGCACTTGTGTCCTTTTACCTAACATATTGTTGGTAATTCTTCCAACATTATTACAATTATAATGTTGAAG
>NC_091323.1:13161452-13168952 GCF_038502225.1 Cherax quadricarinatus | reverse complement strand
AAGTACAGTGCCTCTGCTCTCTCTCTCTCTCTCCCTCTCACTCTCTCCCAGGACCCATGGAGAGATGTTATCTGGACTCACCGTCTTCGAGGTATCTAGTTCACCTAGCAGTTTCTTCACCACACTACACACACCTCGGTTGTGTGTAGTGTCCAGCACTTCCTGGTATATCCTACTGCCTCGGTTTGCTAGAAGTCTTTCTGTCTCCACTGTGAATATCTCCCTGGTCATTCCTTGTGAGCTCCCCTCATTCCAACCTCAACTTGAGTCCCTGGTTCTTAACTGTTGTGTTCCTCCTGATGTGACTGTACGACAGCTTTGGATTAGATCTGACTTTCGATGCTATGTCATTCTCGTATTGCCGCTGAGCCTCCCTCCTTATCCATGCATATTCGCTTCTGGCTCCTGGGCTCAGCTCCTTACTTTCCTGAGTCCATTACCTTTTATATTTTTCCATGTTCTAACATGGCTGTGTGTGTGTGTGTGTGTGTGTGTGTGTGTGTGTGTGTGTGTGTGTGTGTGTGTGTGTGTGTGTGTGTGTGTGAACACTGCGACACTACATGGGTGTCACACCAGTCATCATGAAGGTCACATCAAAGTGGTGAGAAAACAAGCATTTACAAAGTATAATTCACTTTTATAATGACAATATTTTACTTGTATAATGACTATAATTTAATTCTGAAAGCCGAATTTTACACAAATATTAAGACATCATTATTTTTATTACTGGAGATAATGATGAAGTAGCAACTAGGAGAGAGAGAGAGAGAGAGAGAGAGAGAGAGAGAGAGAGAGAGAGAGAGAGAGAGAGAGAGAGAGAGAGAGAGAGAGAGAGAGAGAGGGAGAGAGAGAGAGAGAGAAATTAATGTCATAGCTATTATTATAATCAGGGAGAAGCGCTAAACCAATATGTATTTAGGGCCTGAGGCGTGGGAGGCAATCAGGTTCGATCTACAGAAAGGAGGGTAGCTCCAGTTCGGTGGATCAAGAGCCCTTCACCAGCATCAAAGGGCTAAGGACGGTACCAAGAGCAACAATTATTTCTCTCTCATACTTCTCCCCTCCTCATTTTTTACATAATATATACACACAAATACTCATTAATATATCTATACACATATACATATACGCATATACTCACATATATACACATTTCACATGTCCCATGTTCAAAATAGGAGATGAGACGCCATGTTGAAGAGATTAGTTTCACTAACCTGTGTTACTAAAATTGTGGAGGAGATACTAAGGAGATAAACAGAACGAGAACACTGGGTGAACTGCATCTTTCTTAACTGCAGGAAGTGCTTAACACAGTACCTCTCCTGAGGTCAATCCAGAAGCTGGATTAAGAGGCAGGAACGAAGGAGAAAGTGCTCAAGTGGATCAAGGAGTGCCTGACTCACAAGTGTAATATTAATGGAGGAAGAATCAGAATGGTTGAGGCTAACAAGTGGATGAAACAGTCTGACACAAGGGAATCAAACGTGTCTTATGTTTGCTGGTGATGTCGAGGTGTCGAGTGAGATGCAACAGTTGTAGATAGTAGCTCGGTTAGGTTAGGTAAGGTTCATCAGGAAACAGGTAGCTCGATCCCTAGCACATTTAGCTCACACACTGGGGTCTAGGGATCGACCCCCCGGTACGGCTGGAAAATGTTGGGACGTGTTTACATAAGACACCTGCTGTCCTGTTCACCCATCAGTAAAATGGGTACCTGGGTATTAATCAACTGGTGTGGGTCGCATCCTGGGACAAAACTGACCTAATTTGCCCGAAATGCTCTGCACAGCACTATGTCACTGATGTCAGTTAGGACTGTATACCTTGTACATGCACTTGTAGATATAAAGATATTATTACGAATGTACTTCAGGGAGACCCGGGTGGGCTAAGAATCTTATTGGACAAATGTCTCTCGGAATTTAAGCAGAGTATATGCAAGGTAGTGAGGGTCGGAATAAAAAGGAAAGGAGATTAGAAACAACCTAAGTGAATAAAAAGTGATCGGAACAGAGGTACAAAAACACCTTAGGAACGCAATAGAGCGAATAACACTGGCAAGAAATGTTAAACTAGCCTTCAGGAAACCTAATGCACAACCAGATGTAGTTTATTTCTTAGTAACTGATGCCCACAGTAAGCAAACACTAGAATATATTTATTAGAACACGTTTCGGTCCTGAGACTTTGATCACTTCTAACATACAGGGAGTAAAATGACAGTGTATATATAAGTGGAGAGTGAGGTGTGAGTGGCACATAGTGACCTGAAAAATGTCATAGGATGAGGATCTTGATGTATACCTGGAGAGAGTTCCGGGGGTCAACGCCCCCGCGGCCAGGTCTGTGACCAGGCCTCCTGGTGGATCAGAGCCTGATCAACCAGGCTGTTACTGCTGGCTGCACGCAATCCAACGTACGAGCCACAGCCCGGCTGGTCAGGTACCGACTTGAGGTGCTTGTCCAGTGACAGCTTGAAGACTGCCAGGGGTCTGTTGGTAATCCCCCTTATGTGTGCTGGGAGGCAGTTGAACAGTCTCGGGCCCCTGACACTTATTGTATTGTCTCTTAACGTGCTAGTGACACCCCTGCTTTTCATTTGGGGGATGTTGCATCGTCTGTCAAGTCTTTTGCTTTCGTTGTGAGTGATTTTCGTGTGCAAGTTCGGTACTAGTCCCTCTAGGATTTGTATGTTAGAAGTATGAGGACCTTGATGTATGTTAGAAGTATGAGGACCTTGATGTATGTTATAAGTATAAGGACCTTGATGTATGTTAGAAGTATAAGGACCTTGATGTATGTTAGAAGTATAAGGACCTTGATGTATGTTAGAAGTATAAGGACCTTGATGTATGTTAGAAGTATAAGGACCTTGATGTATGTTAGAAGTATAAGGACCTTGATGTATGTTAGAAGTATAAGGACCTTGATGTATGTTAGAAGTATAAGGACCTTGATGTATGTTAGAAGTATAAGGACCTTGATGTATGTTAGAAGTATAAGGACCTTCATGTATGTTAGAAGTATAAGGATCTTGATGTATGTTAGAAGTATAATGACCTTGATGTATGTTAGAAGTATAAGGATCTTGATGTATGTCAGAAGTATAAGGACCTTGATGTATGTTAGAAGTATAAGGACCTTGATGTATGTTAGAAGTATGAGGACCTTGATGTATGTTAGAAGTATAAGGACCTTGATGTATGTTAGAAGTATAAGGACCTTGATGTATGTTAGAAGTATGAGGACCTTGATGTATGTTAGAAGTATAATGACCTAGATGTATGTTAGAAATATGAGGACCTTGATGTGTTAAGTGATCAAGGTCCTGAGATCTTGATCACGTCTAACATACAGAGGTTAAAATGACAGTATACATATAAGTGGAGAGTGAGGTGTGAGTGCCACCTGGAGACATAAACAGTGCCAGAGTGGGGTGAGGACAGGCAGACAACAAGATACATTTCGGTCGCTACGCAATCCGTTAAAAAATAATTCTGTATTCCATAGCCTCGGTGGCCAGTGCCTTAATGTACACAACTACAACTGTGCGGAGTGCGGCACAAGTTGATAATGCAGTTAAAGGCAATCAGAAAAGGTATTCACGAGGCATCATCAAGACTTTGATTCACGAAATCATAATAACACGATTGCAAACAATCCACGGTACGGGTGGGGATCGAACTCGCGGCTAGTAAGTCGTAAAACTCCTGGCCAGTGCGTAAGCCACTTGGCCAGTTGGCTACAATAAGATTCATTCAACTAGGTATATTTATACACCATAGAGAGGTTTTGGGGCATGTGAAGGAGGATTTGAGACTTGAGAAGAGATATTGGAAAGCTTGGGAAAGGAGATTGGAGGCATGAGAAGGTAGATTGGGAAGATGGATTAGGAAGGTGGGTCGGGAGGGTGGGTTGAGAAGGTGGGTTGGGAAGGTGGGTTGGGAAGGTGGGTTGAGAAGGTGGGTCGAGAAGGTGGATTAGGAAGGTGGGTCGGGAAGGTGGGTTGGGAAGGTGGGCCGAAAAGGTGGATTAGGAAAGTGGCTCGGGAAGGTGGGTTGGGAAAGAGGGTCGGGAAGATGGATTAGGAAGGTGGGTTGGGAAGGTGGGTTGGGAAGGTGGGTTGGGTTATCTCATTCCCTCTTTCTTCGTGTCTTATTCTTTATTTAAGTTGTTCTCTCTTCTTTAAGTTGTTCTCTCTTCTTTAAGTTGTTCTCTCTTCTTTAAGTTGTTCTCTCTTCTTTAAGTTGTTCTCTCTTCTTTAAGTTGTTCTCTCTTCTTTAAGTTGTTCTATCTTCTTTAAGTTGTTCTCTCTTCTTTAAGTTGTTCTATCTTCTTTAAGTTGTTCTCTCTTCTTTAAGTTGTTCTCTCTTTTTTAAGTTGTTCTCTCTTCTTTAAGTTGTTCTCTCTTCTTTAAGTTGTTCTCTCTTCTTTAAGTTGTTCTCTCTTCTTTAAGTTGTTCTATCTTCTTTAAGTTGTTCTCTCTTCTTTAAGTTGTTCTCTCTTCTTTAAGTTGTTCTATCTTCTTTAAGTTGTTCTCTCTTCTTTAAGTTGTTCTATCTTCTTTAAGTTGTTCTATCTTCTTTAAGTTGTTCTCTCTTTTTTAAGTTGTTCTCTCTTCTTTAAGTTGTTCTATCTTCTTTAAGTTGTTCTATCTTCTTTAAGTTGTTCTATCTTCTTTAAGTTGTTCTCTCTTCTTTAAGTTGTTCTATCTTCTTTAAGTTGTTCTCTCTTCTTTAAGTTGTTCTATCTTCTTCAAGCTGTTCTCTTCTGATATATATATATATATATATATATATATATATATATATATATATATATATATATATATATATATATATATATATATGTATATATATATATATATATATATATATATATATATATATATATATATATATATATATATATATATATATGTCGTGCCGAATATGTAAAACTGGTCAATTAGCAAGAACTCATTTAAAATGAAGTCCTTTCTGAAATTTTCTCTTATACGTTTAAAGATATATTTTTTACATTAATGTTAATGTTAATGTTAATGTAAAATTTTTTTATTTTGCACTAAAAGTATCTTAGAAAACTTACCTAACCTTATTATAATAAGAGCAATTTATTTTTGCCTAACCTAACTAAATATATTTTAAATACGTTTACTATAATTTAGTACTAAACAAACACAGTGAAATATATTTTTTTCGTTAGGTTCAAAATGATTTTGGTGAAATTATTGCATACACAAATTTTCACTTGTCCTATATGGCAAGATGAACGTTGCTATTTAAGCCAAGATCGCAAGTTCTGCCTATTCGGCACGACATTATATATATATATATATATATAATGTCGTGCCGAATAGGCAGAACTTGCGATCTTGGCTTAAATAGCAACGCTCATCTTGCCATATAGGACAAGTGAAAATTTGTGTATGTAATTATTTCGCCAAAATCATTCTGAACCAAACGAAAAAAATATATTTCACAGTGTTTGTTTAGTATTAAATTATTGTAAATAAATCTAAAATATATTTAGTTGGGTTAGGCTAAAACAAATTGTTCTTGTTATAATAAGGTTAGGTAAGTTTTCTAAGATTCTTTTGGAGCAAAATTAAAAATTTTTACGTCAGCATTAATGAAAAAAATATATCTTTAAACGTATAAGAGAAAATTTTAGAAAGGACTTAATTTTAAATGAGTTCTTGCTAATTGACCAGTTTTACATATTCGGCACGACATATATATATATATATATATATATATATATATATATATATATATATATATATATATATATATATATATATATATATATATATAGTGGGACCCATAGCCTCGGAGAAGTGGATAAAAAGGCTTCAAGGAAGAATATATATATATATATATATATATATATATATATATATATATATATATATATATATATATATATATATATATATATATATAAGTAGGTCTTAGACAGGGATGTGTAATGTCACCATGGTTGTTTAACATATTTATAGATGGGGTTGTAAAAGAAGTAAATGCTAGGGTGTTGAGATGGGTGGGATTAAATTATGGGGAATCAAATACAAAATGGAAGTTGACACAGTTACTTTTTGCTGATGATACTGTGCTTATGGGAGATTCTAAAGAAAAGTTGCAAAGGTTAGTGGATGAGTTTTGGAGTGTGTGTAAAGGTAGAAAGTTGAAAGTGAACATAGATAAGAGTAAGGTGATGAGAGTATCAAATGATTTAGATAAAGAAAAATTGGATATCACATTGGAGAGAGGGAGTATGGAAGAAGTGAATGTTTTCAGATATTTGGGAGTTGACGTGTCGGCGGATGGGTTTATGAAGGATGAGGTTAACCATTGAATTGATGAAGGAAGAAAGTATTAGAGGGCTGAAGAGGGGTTACTGAGGTGGTTTGGTCATTTAGAAAGAATGGAACAAAGAATGAATTGGAGAGCTTATAAATCTGTAGGGAAAGGAAGGTGGGGTAGGGGTCGTCCCCGAAAAGGTGGGAGGGAGGGGATAAAGGAGGTTTTGTGGGCTAGGGGCTTGGACTTCCAGCAAGCGTGCGTGAGTATGTTAGATAAGAGTGAATGGAGACAAATGGTTTTTGGGACCTGACAAGCTGTTGGAGTGTAAGCAGGGTAATATTTGTGAAGGGATTTAGGGAAACCGGAAAGCCGGACTCGAGTCCTGGAAATGAGAAGTACAATGCCTGAACTTTGGAATATTGGCAGATGGAGAGACTTCTAAACTGTCGTACCTGAGCGCCTCTGCAAAGACAGTGATTATGTATGAATGATGGTGAAAGTGTTGAATGATGATGACGACAGTTTTTTCTTTCTTTTTGGGTCACCCTGCCTCTCTCGGACATGTAGAGAGAATGGAGCGAAACAGAATGACTTCAAGAGTGTATCAGTCTGTAGTGGAAGGAAGGCGGGGTAGGGGTCGGCCTAGGAAGGGTTGGAGGGAGGGGGTAAAGGAGGTTTTGCGTGCGAGGGGCTTGGACTTCCAGCAGGCATGCGTGAGCGTGTTTGATAGGAGTGAATGGAGACAAATGGTTTTTAATACTTGACGTGCTGTTGGAGTGTGAGCAAAGTAACATTTATGAAGGGATTCAGGGAAACCGGCAGGCCGGACTTGAGTCCTGGAGATGGGAAGTACAGTGCCTGCACTCTGAAGGAGGGGTGTTAATGTTGCAGTTTAAAAACTGTAGTGTAAAGCACCCTTCTGGCAAGACAGTGATGGAGTGAATGATGGTGAAAGTTTTTCTTTTTCGGGCCACCCTGCCTTGGTGGGAATCGGCCAGTGTGATAATAATATATATATATATATATATATATATATATATATATATATATATATATATATATATATATATATACATATATATATATATATATATATATATATATATATATATATATATATATATATATATATATATATATATGTGTGTGTGTGTGTGTGTGTGTGTGTGTGTGTGTGTGTGTACTCACC
>NC_091323.1:13071452-13156452 GCF_038502225.1 Cherax quadricarinatus | reverse complement strand
ATGGCATGACATACCATGGTGATGACATGACACTCACACCATAGTGATGACATGACACCCACACCATAGTGATGACATGACACCCACACCATAGTGATGACATGACACCCACACCAAGGTGATGACATGACATACCATGGTGATGACATGACACTCACACCATAGTGATGGCATGACACCCACACCATAGTGATGACATGACACCCACACCATAGTGATGACATGACACCCACACCATGGTGATGACATGACACCCACAACATAGTGATGACATGACACCCACACCATAGTGATGACATGACATACCATGGTGATGACATGACACCCACACCATCGTGATGACATGATACCCACACCATGGTGATGACATTACATACGATGGTGATGACATGACACCCACACCATAGTGATGACATGACACCCACACCATGGTGATGACATGACACCCACACCATGGTGATGACATGACACCCACACCATAGTGATGACATGACACCCACACCATAGTGATGACATGACACCCACACCATAGTGATGACATGACGTACCATAGTGATGACATGACACCCACACTATGGTGATGACATGATACCCACACTATGGTGATGACATGACACCCACACGATGGTGATGACATGACATCCACACCATGGTGATGACATGACACCCGCACCATGGTAATGACATGACACCCATACCATGATGATGACATGACACCCACACCATGGTGATGACATGACACCCACACCATGGTGATGACATGACATCCACACCACGGTGATGACATGACACCCACACCATGGTGATGACATGACACCCACACCATGGTGAAGACATGACACCCACACTATGGTGATGACATGACATACCATGGTGATGACATGACACCCACACCATGGTGATGACATGACATCCACACCATGGTCATAACATGACACCCACACCATGGTGATGACATGACACCCACACAATGGTGATGACATGACACCCACACCATGGTGATGACATGACACCCACACATGGTGATGACATGATACCCACACCATGGTGATGACATGACACCCACACCATGGTGATAACATGACACCCACACATGGTGATGACATGACACCCACACCATGGTGATGACATGACACCCACACCATGGTGATGACGTGACACCCACACATGGTGATGGCATGATACTCACACCATGGTGATGACATGACACCCACACCATGGTGATAACATGACACCCACACATGGTGATGACATGACACCCACACCATGGTGATGACATGACACCCACACCATGGTGATGACATGACACCCACACATGGTGATGACATGACACCCACACAATGGTGATGACATGACACCCACACATGGTGATGACATGACACCCACACAATGGTGATAACATGACACCCACACATGGTGATGACATGACACCCACACCATAGTGATGACATGACACCCACACATGGTGATGACATGACACCCACACCATAGTGATGACATGACACCCACACATAGTGATGACATGACACCCACACCATGGTGATGACATTGCACTGTCGTGTTAACTGTTCATCTCAGTGACAGTAGACTGTCATGTTGCACTCTTCATCTCAACTATTGAAGTGAAGCGTGTATAATGGTACATATTGTTCAGGTCATGCTCTCTGAGCTTCATTGAGTTTATCCGTGACTGTGAGGTCAACAGTTTGACCTCTGAACCTTAGATATTTGTTAGACAACAGTAACTAACAGTGTCGCATATTGCTCTACCGTTTTTACCTCACCGCTGACACTCCTTCAACAACAGTAACATCGTAGCATATTGCTTTACCGTTGCCAACTCTACTCTCCTGATTCTGTTTACAGGGGTCCAGGGATACCTGCAAGTTGTCCGTGTGTCGTCAGGTGTCGTGTTCTGTGTGACGTCAGGTGTCGTGTTCTGTGTGACGTCAGGTGTCGTGTAGCATCAGGTGTCATCTTTCTCACTGTATTTCACAAGCAAGAGAAAAATAAGGAACTGGAACCTTCGTGAACCTCACTCCGGGTCTCCCACTACAGCAAGAATGCATTCAACACACGCAACCTGGGATCCTGGCGTGTTAGGTAACTGTGACCTCACACCTGAGTCCCCTCCCCCCACTTAGATAGACACACACACACATGCATCTGGGAAGTGAGATATGATAAAGCTCAAGAAGCGGGAAGAGTGACCTAGTAGCGGCCAGTGAAGAGGCGGGGCCAGGAGCTGTGACTCGACCCCTGCAACCACAACTAGGAGTACACACACACACACACACACACACACACACACACACACACACACACACACACACACACACACACCCACACACCCACACACGCGCGCGCGCGCGCGCACACATACATCGCAGTAATTTAGAACATATAATATCTTACTGTGAGTCCTAAGAGAACGAGCAGAGGCACTGTGTGAGCCACTAACAAAAATCTTCAACAAGTCAGTCGACCTAGGGCAACTGCCAGAGGTGTAGAAGATAGAAAATGTAGTACCAGTATTTAACGAGAAAGATAGATAGCATTAAACTACAGATCAGTGTTACTGACATGTATAGTATGTAGAGTTATGGAGAAGATTATCAGAAGAGTGGTGGAGCACCTAGAAAGGAGTGGGTTCATAAATCACGACTTTAGAGATGGTAAAGGCTGTGTCACAAACCTACTGGAGTTCTACGACAAGGTAACAGAAGTAAGACAGGAGAGAGAAGGATAGGTGGATTGCATTTTCTTGGACTGTAAGAAGGTTTATGACATAGTACCGCACAAGAGACTGGTACAAAAGATAGAAGAGCAGGCAGGAATAACAGGGAATGCCTGACAGGAAGGAAACAGCGAGTGACTCTACGTGACGAGGTGTCGGAATGGGTGCAAATGACGAGTGAGGTTCTACAAGGATCAGTAGTAGGACTGATATTATTTCTTGTATACATGAATGACACTACCGAAGGAACAGCCAGATATAGCTCTGTTTATGGTAAATATGAAACTAATGAGGAAAAGTACAAGCAGATGAGGACCAGGAAAGATTACAAATGGATTCGGACAGGTTGCAGGTCTGGCTTAACATGTGGCTCCTGGAGTTTAACCCTATCAAGTGCGAAGCTTTTAAAGAGCAAAGAAGACTGGAGATGGAGTATAGGTAAGAGGGACAAGTGCTGCACTCAAAGCGAAGGATGTTGGGGTGAGTATTATACCCAGCATATCACTAGAGGCTCGCATCAACCAGTTAACTGCTGCAGCAAATGCGCGTTTGGTAAACCTAAGACTAACTTTTAGAATTCTAATTAAGAAATCATTCACGACACTGTACACTGTGTACGTCAGGCACATATTGGAGAACGCACACCTGGTCAAGCACATCAAGAAAGTGGAGAAAGTGCAGAAGTTTGTAACAAGACTAGTCCCGGAAGACTGCGGGCACTAAACCTGATGACATTAGAGGAAAGGAAGACTAGGGGTGATATGATAACAACATACAAAATACTGAGAGGAAGTGATAGGGTGGGGAGAGATTGTTTGAGAAATGTAAAACAGGAACACGAGAGCACAGATGGAAGTTGAAAACAAAGATGAGTCACAAGGATGTCAGGAAGTATTTCTTCAGCCTTAGAGTAGTTAGAAAGGGAACGACTCTTGAAGCCAGAAAGAGTGAACCCAGTAGTGGCCAGCGAAGATGTAGGACCAAAAACTGACACTCGACTCCTGTAACCACATATAGGCGAGTACACACACACACACACACACACACACACACACACACACACACACACACACACACACACACACACACACACACACACACAAGAGTGCTCACTCTCTGGTTGAAGGTGCAACATCCTCAGTACGTGTTTTATTAAAACAAGGATTCAGTTGTTGTCAACACTGACACTATCAAGTGATGTTGTCAACACTGACACTATCAAGTGATGTTGTCAACAGTGACACTATCAAGTGATGTTGTCAACACTGACACTATCAAGTGATGTCAACAGTGACACTATCAAGTGATGTTGTCAACACTGACACTATCAAGTGATGTTGTCAACACTGACACTATCAAGTGATGTTGTCAACAGTGACACTATCAAGTGATGTTGTCAACAGTGACACTATCAAGTGATGTTGTCAACACTGACACTATCAAGTGATGTTGTCAACAGTGACACTATCAAGTGATGTTGTCAACACTGACACTATCAAGTGATGTCAACAGTGACACTATCAAGTGATGTTGTCAACACTGACACTATCAAGTGATGTTGTCAACAGTGACACTATCAAGTGATGTTGTCAACACTGACACTATCAAGTGATGTTGTCAACACTGACACTATCAAGTGATGTTGTCAACAGTGACACTATCAAGTGATGTTGTCAACACTGACACTATCAAGTGATGTTGTCAACACTGACACTATCAAGTGATGTTGTCAACAGTGACACTATCAAGTGATGTTGTCAACACTGACACTATCAAGTGATGTCAACAGTGACACTATCAAGTGATGTTGTCAACACTGACACTATCAAGTGATGTTGTCAACACTGACACTATCAAGTGATGTTGTCAACACTGACACTATCAAGTGATGCTGTCAACAGTGACACTATCAAGTGATGTCAACAGTGACACTATCAAGTGATGTTGTCAACACTGACACTATCAAGTGATGTTGTCAACACTGACACTATCAAGTGATGTTGTCAACAGTGACACTATCAAGTGATGTTGTCAACACTGACACTATCAAGTGATGTCAACAGTGACACTATCAAGTGATGTTGTCAACACTGACACTATCAAGTGATGTTGTCAACACTGACACTATCAAGTGATGTTGTCAACAGTGACACTATCAAGTGATGTTGTCAACAGTGACACTATCAAGTGATGTTGTCAACACTGACACTATCAAGTGATGTCAACAGTGACACTATCAAGTGATGTTGTCAACACTGACACTATCAAGTGATGTTGTCAACAGTGACACTATCAAGTGATGTTGTCAACACTGACACTATCAAGTGATGTTGTCAACACTGACACTATCAAGTGATGTTGTCAACACTGACACTATCAAGTGATGTTGTCAACACTGACACTATCAAGTGATGTTGTCAACAATGACACTATCAAGTGATGTCAACAGTGACACTATCAAGTGATGTTGTCAACACTGACACCATCAAGTGATGTTGTCAACAATGACATTATCAAGTGATGTTATAAAATATATACATATGTAGTATAGTGTGGTCCTGTACTAATAACGTTTCGCCCACATAGTGGGCTTCATCAAGTGACACTGAGATGTACCTGGGGAGCGAGGCTGAGGCTACACACAGCGAGGTGTAGAGTAGCCTCACTCTGGGATGAACGGAGTTTTGCTCACTCAGTAAGAGAGACAACTTTCTAAGTGACAGTATCCAGGAAATAATCTTACTAGGATTCACTTCACCACAAACTGTCAACCTCAGACCTCCTTTCTCCACAACAGCACTGTCCTACCTTGAAGACCACAACCTCGCAATAAGGGAAACTTTCCTGCAAGCCAGTGCAACAGGCACTGCACTACGAGACAACATAGACAGACGCACAACAGAAATTATACCTAGCAGAATCACCACAGCCAGTATTTAGGAGAAAATCAGATTCGCTAGGAAACTCCAAGTCCTTTTCTAAAACAGAAACGTTTACGGAGATCTGGAATCACTCATAACCTGGAATGTCGCTCACTGTCGAACACAGAAACTTAAAATCTCGGCTTTGGCCTCAGATTTGTCTCAGGCAACACAAGACAAGATCTTCCCTATATCGCGTAAAACAACACCCATTAAAACTTTGATGTCAAGGAAGGCTATCTTCAAGGCACACTCAGCACACAGCTCTCCACTCAACGTTACATTACTTCCCTCAAAAATATAGCAGGAGACACTAACATCAGAGTCACCATTGCTGATGAAGGAGGTGGTGTCGTTATCTTGAACACTAACGACGACATGAATAAATGCTCTCAGTCTAATGAACTACACAGACACTACAAGCCTCTCACACTTTGCCAGGTGGACAACCTAACCAAAACTTTCCTGCATTAAACATGCCACATTCTGAAGGACTCAGAACAAGGGAAGGAACTTCTACACATCATCCCCAGCATCCTGAGACCTGCCAAGATGTACTGCCTACCGTGCAACCACCAACCAGAAATTCCATTGAGACCCATCTCCTCAGGCATAGGCAGAGCCCCACAGACTGTCATGGCTTCTAGCCAAACGCCTATCTTAACTCCTCGGTAAAATCACTCAAACACATCTAAAATACTCTGGTGATCTCAACCACATAAACATCAGGAACAAGAAACTCCCCAGCCTAGATGTGACATCCCTGTTCACTGAGGGACTAGTACCGAACTTGCACACGAAAATCACTCACTACGAAAGCAAAAGACTTGGCAGACGATGCACCATCCCCCCAATGAAAAGCAGGGGTGTCACTAGCACGTTAAGAGACCATACAATAAGTGTCAGGGGCCCGAGACTGTTCAACTGCCTCCCAGCACACATAAGGGGGATTACAACAGACCCCTGGCAGTCTTCAAGCTGGCACTGGACAAGCACCTAAAGTCAGTTCCTGATCAGCCGGGCTGTGGCTCGTACGTTGGTTTGCGTGCAGCCAGCAGCAACAGCCTGGTTGATCAGGCTCTGATCCACCAGGAGGCCTGGTCACAGACCGGGCCGCGGGGGCGTTGACCCCCGGAACTCTCTCCAGGTAAACTCCAGGTAACATAAAGCAGCGATTTCCAGCTCCGAAAAATTGACGGCTCCCTCGACCTTCCTGTTACAGCCAGCATTTTTTGTAGACTGCGTTCAACTGTGTTGGTTTTTCCTGTTTCTTTTAAAAATGATCTTTGTCAGACTTTGGGCCTGCCCATGGGTTCCCCACTTAGTGCTGTACTGGCGAAGCTATACATGCAACATCTCGCAGCTGAGCAGTTGTCCTCTACTATCCTCTCCTCTGTCACCTGGTTCCGTTATGTGAACGACATACCATAATTCATGTAATTAATTGTCCCTGCACTCCAGCACCAGTTTAACGAGGTCGAGCACTCAATATACTTCACATTGAAGAAGTCAATGGCACCCTCCCTTTCCTCGATGTTCTCTGCAAACCTGACCATGAGCTAAGTTTTAATATCTACCGCAAACCCACCAATCAACTTGTACTCACACAATGATAGCAAAACTAAACGTGCCGTCATCACAAGCTTTTCCCTACGTGCTCGGTATCTACACCAGTGAAGTTTTATAAATTTCATTGCCATCGTCAGTTGATCAGAGTGCAGACGCTGTGCACATAACACTTTCAGCTTACCTAGATGAGACACCATCGTGTCTCGTCTAGGTAGGTTGAAGAAGTGTCAAACACGTTTCCAACGATCTCTTCAAGACCGGATTCCAAGTAGCCACTATTTTTCACAATTACCATCAAGGAAATAACTAGTAAGGGACACTACCAGCAGGTTCAACCCACAGCAAAGAAATACACAATCCTTCCAACAATTTTAACAAAACATACGTAAGCGAAACATCCAGAGCCCTCCACACACACTCATTTCTGAACACCAATACGACAGCAGAACGGAGAACTTAAAGAACGCCTGTGTTTTACACCGAAACTCCCACAATCAATTAATTAATTACAAGGACGTACAACTCATGGTCAAGGAGGGAGAGAGAGAGAGAGAGAGAGAGAGAGAGAGAGAGAGAGAGAGAGAGAGAGAGAGAGAGAGAGAGAGAGAGAGAGAGGCAGGGTTTTAGAATCACCCACAACTAAATAAATACTGAATAATTGTGTCTCATAAATTGTATCTCATATATGTATCTCATTATTGTATCTCATAAATATCAACCTGTGACCCAATCAAACTTTGTTACTATTTAACTTCATTACCTAACATAATACTCCATTCTAGTGATTACACAGCAACACAGTAAATGACCATATGACCTGTCTTTGTAATACTCATTTGTACTAAATTGTTATCTGTTTTACAATAATTTTTGTACCACTGAATATATCATTGCTTAGTTAATCTTAAGTTAATTTTAAGCCTGCACATAATGCTCTGCATACAAGGGGCTTTGGCATGTTGCACTTTAAAAATTGTATTCCTTGTACTTCTCTGTATCATGTTCAAATAAATAAATAAATAAATAAATAAATAAATAAATAAATAAATAAACAACTCATCAGCATATCCAACAACTGAAACCAGGAAGCTTCTTGGTCAGTGTCCACATAGCAACAGTATAAAGGAAATTAGACACATCTACAACATCTGGGTATCTTCATTTTAGACGTTTCGCTAACCAGTGGCTTTATCACTACAAATTCAAGGACATAACTGGAAGACAGCAGAACTATATACAAAAGACGAGGTAATCAGTCCCTCAGCCTTGGAGTTGGTGAAGAGTACCACAGTCGGTGCTCCTCACCAGTCCCTCAGACTGGAGAAGAGTTCAGCTCCATGGTCTGGAACGATATGAAGCTGAAGCATGAGAATAGACTCTTAAATACTGTCGAAGGTGAGGTGGAAGATCTCGAAGACATTGCAAGGGACGGGGTTCACTAGTAGAAGTAAGAAGACAAGACTTGCGGAGTACTGCAGCAAGACTACTGGCCCGTGCTAGGCAGGTCCTTCTGGAATCCAACCCTTGTCACTGATAACTACAGTCTACATAGTACCATTACAGTGGCGGTGGCGGCGGTGGCAGCGGCGGTGGCGGTGCCGGACTACGACAATTGTCTCAGTATCAGTGGAGGAAATCTAAACATTGAGAGTGAAAGTTGAGTGAACCAGGATGACGGTGCGGGCAGAAGAGCGGGCGGCCGGGCGGAGGACCTAGTCGTACCTATTCGGCACGACATATATATGTCGTGCCGAACAGGTAAAACTTGTCAATTAGCAAGAACTCACTGAAAATAAAATCCTTTCTAAAATTTTCTCTTATACGTTTAAAGATATATTTTTATTAAGAACATGAGAACGAAGGAACACTGCAACAGGCCTACTGACCCATGCAAAGCAGGTCCATGCCCCCCCCGGCCAAGAACAATGACCACCTAGTCAGGTCACTTCCACTTAAGGAAGGAACACGGCACCAGACCAGGTAGCCCAAGCTAGTCAGGTTCAACTCACACCTACCCACACCCACTCATGTATTTATCCAACCAATTTTTAAAACTACACAAGGTCTTAGCTTCTATGACGGTACTCTGGAGTTTGTTCCACTCATCCACATCCCTATTGATAAATTAGACACATGTGCAACTCTTGGGTATCTTTATTGAGGAAACGTTTCGCCACACAGTGGCTTCATCAGTCCATACAAAGGAGAATCTTGAAGAACAGGAGGAGAATGAGGTAATCAATCCCTCAGCCTTGAGTCGATGTGGTCAGTCCATCAATTCTATTCAAGACTGATGGACTGACCACATCGACTCAAGGCTGAGGGACTGATTACCTCATTCTCCTGTTCTTCAAGATTCTCCTTTGTATGGACTGATGAAGCCACTGTATGGCGAAACGTTTCCTCAATAAAGATACCCAAGAGTTGCACATGTGTCTAATTTATCAACGTGTCGGTTCTCTGAACCATTGATCCACATCTCTATAACCAAACCAGTGCTTTCCTATGTCCTTCCTGAATCTGAATTTTTCCAACTTGAAACCATTGCTGCGAGTCCTCTCTTGGTTGGATATTTTCAGCACACTATTTACATCCCCTTTATTTATTCCCGTTTTCCATTTATACACCTCAATCATATCCCCCCCAAGTCTACGCCTTTCTAGAGAGTGCAGATTCAGGGCCTCGGTCTATCCTCATATGGAAGATTTCTGATACATGGGATCAACTTTGTCATCCTCCTCTGTACGTTTTCCAGAGCATTTATATCCATTCTGTAATACGGTGACCAGAACTGAGCAGCATAGTCTAAATGAGGCCTAACCAAGGATATATAGAGTTGAAGAACAACCTGAGGACTTCTAATATTTATACTTCTAGATATGAAGCCAAGAATTCTGTTAGCTTTATTGCGAACACTTATGCACTGTTGTCTTGGTTTCAGATTACTGCTAACCAGAACTCCTAAATCCTTTTAACAATCAGTAGTATTAAGATCTACACTATTCAATTTATAAGTGGCATGGTTATTGTCCTGTCCAACATTTAGCACTTTGCATCTGTCTATATTAAACTGCATCTGCCACTTCTCCAACCACTGCATCAGTCTATTCAATTCATCCTGGAGTGCACTAATATTCTCAATAGAATGAATTGGACGGCCTATTTTGGTGTCATCAGCAAATTTGCTTATGTCGCTATTTATTCCCTCATCTATGTCGTTTATGTAAATTGTGAACAGCAAGGGGCCCATATACACAATATCATATTCATTACCATGATCTACCTCCTCAAACACCTTAGCGAAAAAAGTAAATTAGTAAGACAGGAACGCCCCTTAGTAAAACCGTGTTCAAATTCATTTATCAATTAATGCCTATCAAGATGGCTACGAATTGCCTCGGCAATTATTGATTCCATAAATTTTCCCACTTTGGAGGTAAGGCTTATTGGTATATATTTCGAAGCTAAGGACCTGTCACCTGCCTTGTAAATAGGTATTACATTTGCCATTTTCCACTTATCAGGCACTATGCCAGTTTGTAGTGATATGTTAAAAAGATTAGCCAAAGGTATGCTAAGTTTCTCTTTACATTCCTTTAACACCTTGCAAACAGTTCATCAGGACCTGGGGATTTGTTAGGTTTTAATTTCTCTATTTGTCTGAGGACCATGTCACTAGTTACCTTAATCGTGCATAGTTTATTATCGTCCTGTTCTACATAATTTATTATTTCTGGAATTTCGCTAGTATCTTCCTGAGTAAAAACTGAGAGAAAGTAAGAATTGAAAATTTCACACATATCATATCATATCATATTTTTCATTTATGTTAATGTAAAAATTAATAATTTTATACCAAAGGAACCTTAGAAAACTTACCTAACCTTATTATAACAAGCGCAATTTAATTTAGCCTAATCAAACTAAATGCATTTTAGAATAAACACAATGAAATATATTTTTTTTTCGTTAGGTTCAGAATGATTTTTGCGAAATTACTGCATACACAAATTTTCGCTTGCCTTATTGGGCAACAAGAGCGTTGCTATTTAAGCCAAAATCGCAAGTTTTACGTATTCTCAGTTCAGAGTATGTAGGAGAGACGGAGATTATTTCCCAGTAAAGATAAGCATTAGACATGGATGCATGATGTCACCATGGTTGTTCAATATATTTATAAATATGACTGTTAGAGAAGTGAATATTTGTATGTAAAGGAGAGGTGACAGATTAAAAGATAAAGACTCTAACACAAAGTGGGAGTTGTCACAGTTACATTTTACTGATGACACTGTACTTGTGAGAGATTCTGAAGAGAAGTTGTAGACGTTAGTGGACAAATTTCCTAGAGTATGTTATGGTGACGAGTAATTCAGCCTCTGCACTTACCTACTTTTGTTTACATGGGGTCGAATCACAGCTCCTAATAGTTCCTCCTTTTCCAATGACTGTTTGATCCATGGCCTTTAGAGTGCCAGCAAACCTATACCCTCGTGTAATCGTTAGGCTTGAAGCCCCATTAACCAACTAACCAAACAAGCAGTGAATACTATATTAAGTGATGCACGGTGGATTACGGACCACGGACGATATATCACAAGAAGCATCGTGAACCAAGAATTTTCAACACTGAACATCTTAAAATATAAACACTGGACGAAACATTATGCAAGATATTGGTAATATCATGCAACTGGACAAGCACTTTAATGTGCTGAGGTCATCAGTAGGAGTGACCTGTGACCTGTTAGTGCAGGTAAGGTGGGTGGTACCAACTGTGACCTGTTAGTGCAAGTAAGGTGTGTGGTACCAGCTGTGACATGTTACTGCAGGTTAAGTGGGTGGTACAACTGTGACCTGTTAGTGCAGGTAAGGTGGGTGGTACAACTGTGACCCGTTACTGCAGGTAAGGTGGGTGGTACCAACTGTGATCTGTTACTGCAAGTAAGGTGGGTGGTACAACTGTGACCTGTTAGTGCAGGTAAGGTGGGTGGTACCAACTGTGACCTGTTACTGCAGGTAAGGTGGGTGGTACCAACTGTGACCTGTTAGTGCAAGTAAGGTGTGTGGTACCAGCTGTGACCTGTTACTACAGGTAAGGTGGGCGGTACCAGTTGTGTAGTACCATCTGTGTAGTACCACCTGTGTTGCCTTCACCCGCATACATCACCGGGGTTCTCCTTCCCCATTCACCCTCGGAGAGGGGAGAGAGGGAGAGGGGTCACCCTGGGATCACAGCAGGCTCCCTCAGGCAGGATCAGACTCCCTGTGGAGAAACAGGATGCACTAGCACAGCATCCTTCAAGGTGCAGTACTGGGTCACGAGGTCGATAAATGTGTGAATCAATAAGACGGGTGTTTATCTTCATACTGGAGGCGTGTCACCCAATTAGCGGCTTTACTAATTTACTTCGGGGAATAGTTACTGGAGAGGGTGAAAGACGTGAAGGACAGTAGTAGTTTGAGGTGATCAGTCCCTCAATCTTGACGAACCTCAGAGTCATCCACAATAAAGATACTCAAATGTTGCATACGTCCTTTATTCGTACACTTGTCAGGTTTGTATATCACTAAAGGAGAGGGAGAGAGAGGGAGAGAGAGGGAGAGAGAGAGAGAGAGAGATAGAGAGAGAGAGAGAGAGAGAGAGAGAGAGAGAGAGAGAGAGAGAGAGAGAGAGAGAGAGAGAGAGAGAGAGAGAGAGAGAGAGAGAGAGAGAGACAAGGATCAACAAGATTATCCACCTGATGAAATTATTCCACCTGGCACCATCTCTACTAGCAGTCAAGAGAAAGCTGACCTCTTTGCAGAGCACTTTGCCAAGATGCAAGTTCCTGATCCAGCAAGGGACCCTCCTTGGCTAGTCGCAAGAACTGTGTCAGAGTTGTCAGTGGTGACACGATGAAGTGTATTCTCTCCTTAAATCACTGGACCAAGAAAAGGCTGTAGGCCCAAGATTGCTGAGTAGATGTGCAGGCCAGCTACATTTGGAAAATCCTAGAGGGATTAGTACCAAACTTGCACACGAAAATCACTCCCTCTGAAAGCAAAAGACTCGGCAGGAGATGCAACATTCCCCCCAATGAAAAGCAGGGGCGCTACGAGTACACTGAGACACAACACAATAAGTGTCAGGGGCCCAAGACTGTTCAACTGTCTCCCAACATACATAAGGGGGATTACCAATAGACTCCGGTCTGTCTGCAAGAAGGCGCTGGACAAGCACCTCAAGTCAGATCCTGACCAGCTGGGCTGTGGTTCGTACGCCAGTTTACAATAACAGCTTGGATGATCATACCCTGATCCACCACGAGGCCTGGTCTCAGACCTGGCCGCAGGGGTCTTGACCCCCGAAACCCTCTCCAGGTATGCTCCAGGTATACTCCAGGTATTATCTCCAACTCGCATCTATCAGCACACTGTAAATGACCTTCTCTGTGGAAAAAAACAAATGTAGTCCCTGCTCACAAAAAGACGAGCAGAGTGGAAATTAACAACTATAGACCAGTGTCACTCCTGTCAATCACTGGCAAGATTCCTGAGACAATAATTTCACGGCAGATGACAGCGTTTTTTGACTACCACTCACTTCTTTGTGACAGTCAGTATAGCTTCAGAAAAGGCCACTTTGCTCCTGATCTGCTGTTAAATCTCCCCACTAAGTGGCACCAGACACTGGATGAATGCAAGGTCAGCTGCTTAGCAAAATTGGACATTGCTGGTGCTTTTGACCGAGTGTGGCACCAGGGACTCTCTGCAAACTGTAAGCACTAGGAGTCACTGGCTCTGCATTATGCCTTCTCAGTGATTACCTTCAAGCGTAGTTCTCAACAGGATAGAGTCAAGAAGACACTCTATTGGTGCAAGTGTTTCACAAGGAAGTGTGCTTGAGCCACTGTTATGGAATGTCTACTTCAATAACCTTCTTCAACTCATCACAGAATCCCATGCATATGCAAACGACTGTACTGACATTTACTTATCCAAGAGAGGAAATGTCAGCTGCTCTAAGTTACATCAATCGCCACCTTACAGCTTTTTCACTCAGAGGAAAAGATGGCAGGTCACTTTTGCTCCTGAGAAAAAACAATGATGGTCTCTAGGTACCATGTTGGTAATGCTGGAGCAGTGGTAAGAATAAATGGGAGAGTTGGTACCTGAGGATGAAGTTGATATCCTTGGGGTGAAATTTGATTCCAAACTATGAAGAACCACTTAGTAAATTTTGCAAGGCGGCCGAGAAGCTAAGAGTACTAAGATGTATCATGTATTTGCTCGACAGCCTCTGCTGCAAGACTGTACGAGGTACAAGTGCACTCACACCTTGAATATGCTTCACTTTCTTGGACTGCCTGCCCCATCTCAACTACGACTTCTTAAAAGAATAGAAAACAGAGCAAAACGACTCACATCTAGCCTGGACCCAGCCTGGAAAGATCTGTCATTTCAGCAGAGTCTTACAAGGTCAATACTGTCAAAGTACAACAGTTAGCTCCACTCCGAGGACAGCGAGAAGTGAGTTTCTACTCAAGAAGGCGAGCAGTAAGCAGCAATTACACTCTGGTTGTACCCTTCTCCAGAACATCACTTCATCTGAGATCATTCCTAGGATGACTCAAGTCTGGAACATGTTCGTATAGCATAATGAAAGTAATGAAAGATGTATACCCTGTTGGGTTTTATATTTCGCGTCAAGCCCCCCTTATAAATTTCGCCATGCCAGTGCTGCCATCTCGCGGGCTTAGGCCTACCTTCAGTCCGTGAGATGCTGCATCTTTCTCACTCTCACACCAGACAACCTACAGAAAACAAATGCACTTCTCTCTCCCTCACCAGCCAGTGTCTAGGCCCGCCCTCAGGGCCGCCTAGACACTGCTTGTATCAATAATTCAATACAATAAAGACGTCACCTACGAAAAATATTATTCACCGCCAAATATATTTCATTATAAATAATCAGTTTACCACATGAAATCGCTGGCCCACAGATGGCTCCAACTTCATCTTAATCCCTATTTGTATGTCTCATAACAATCAAGACATTCAAATGAGCTGATGTAGTTAACAGTTCTTAACCTGTAAATAAAGATAGGAACTCTTAAACTATCGTTGTAAAACCCTTGTATAAGAGAGAGAGAGAGAGAGAGAGAGAGAGAGAGAGAGAGAGAGAGAGAGAGAGAGAGAGAGAGAGAGAGAGAGAGAGAGAGAGAGAGAGAGAATACCAACAAGCAGACAACATTCTTACAGAACATAAGCCCTAACATAAAGTCAACAAAGACTGGTGCGTCCAACTTGTCCTGCCCTTCTCACCTCTGACCTACCCAGGGGTCAGGGGGCAAGTTAGGGGCGTCAGGGAAGAGGTGTTAAAGGGGAGAAGGGGTCAGGGCATCCCAAGGGAGAGGGGAAAGTTGAGATAGTAGTGATTGGAAGTCAACAGATTGAGGTCAACCACAGGAGCGTCTGATGTTTGTATTATTATTATTATTATTATTATTATTATTATTATTATTATTATTATTATTATTATTATTATTTTATTTTTTATTATTATCACACTGGCCGATTCCCACCAAGGCAGGGTGGCCCGAGAAAGAAAAACTTTCACCATCATTCACTCCATCACTGTCTTGCCAGAAGGGTGCTTTACACTACAGTTTTTAAACTGCAACATTAACACCCCTCCTTCAGAGTGCAGGCACTGTACTTCCCATCTATAGGACTCAAGTCCGGCCTGCCGGTTTCCCTGAACCCCTTCATAAATGTTACTTTGCTCACACTCCAACAGCACGTCAAGTATTAAAAACCATTTGTCTCCATTCACTCCTATCAAACACTCTCACGCATGCCTGCTGGAAGTCCAAGCCCCTCGCACACAAAACCTCCTTTACCCCCTCCCTCCAACCTTTCCTAGGCCGACCCCTACCCTGCCTTCCTTCCACTACAGACTGATACACTCTTGAAGTTATTCTGTTTCGCTCCATTCTCTTCACATGTCCGAACCACCTCAACAACCCTTCCTCAGCCCTCTGGACAACAGTTTTGGTAATCCCGCACCTCCTCCTAACTTCCAAACTACGAATTCTCTGCATTATATTCACACCACACATTGCTCTCAGACATGACATCTCCACTGCCTCCAGCCTTCTCCTTGCTGCAACATTCATCACCCACGCTTCACACCCATATAAGAGCGTTGGTAAAACTATACTCTCATACATTCCCCTCTTTGCCTCCAAGGACAAAGTTCTTTGTCTCCACAGACTCCTAAGTGCACCACTCACCCTTTTCCCCTCATCAATTCTATGATTCACCTCATCTTTCATAGACCCATCCGCTGACACGTCCACTCCCAAATATCTGAATACATTCACCTCCTCCATACTCTCTCCCTCCAATCTGATATCCAATCTTTCATCACCTAATCTTTTTGTTATCCTCATAACCTTACTCTTTCCTGTATTCACTTTCAATTTTCTTCTTTTGCACACCCTACCAAATTCATCCACCAATCTCTGCAACTTCTCTTCAGAATCTCCCAAGAGCACAGTGTCATCAGCAAAGAGCAACTGTGACAACTCCCACTTTATGTGTGATTCTTTATCTTTTAACTCCACGCCTCTTGCCAAGACCCTCGCATTTACTTCTCTTACAACCCCATCTATAAATATATTAAACAACCACGGTGACATCACACATCCTTGTCTAAGCCCTACTTTTACTGGGAAATAATTTCCCTCTTTCCTACATACTCTAACTTGAGCCTCACTATCCTCGTAAAAACTCTTCACTGCTTTCAGTAACCTATCTCCTACACCATACACCTGCAACATCTGCCACATTGCCCCCCTATCCACCCTGTCATACGCCTTTTCCAAATCCATAAATGCCACGAAGACCTCTTTAGCCTTATCTAAATACTGTTCACTTATATGTTTCACTGTAAACACCTGGTCCACACACCCCCTACCTTTCCTAAAGCCTCCTTGTTCATCTGCTATCCTATTCTCCGTCTTACTCTTAATTCTTTCAATAATAACTCTACCATACACTTTGCCAGGTATACTCAACAGACTTATCCCCCTATAATTTTTGCACTCTCTTTTATCCCCTTTGCCTTTATACAAAGGAACTATGCATGCTCTCTGCCAATCCCTAGGTACCTTACCCTCTTCCATACATTTATTAAATAATTGCACCAACCACTCCAAAAACTATCCTCACCTGCTTTTAACATTTCTATCTTTATCCCATCAATCCCGGCTGCCTTACCCCCTTTCATTTTACCTACTGCCTCACGAACTTCCCCCACACTCACAACTGGCTCTTCCTCACTCCTACAAGATGTTGTTCCTCCTTGCCCTATACACGAAATCACAGCTTCCCTATCTTTATCAACACTTAACAAATCCTCAAAATATTCCCTCCATCTTCCCAATACCTCTAACTCTCCATTTAATAACTCTCCTCTCCTATTTTTAACTGACAAATCCATTTGTTCTCTAGGCTTTCTTAACTTGTTAATCTCACTCCAAAACTTTTTCTTATTTTCAACAAAATTTGTTGATAACATCTCACCCACTCTCTCATTTGCTCTCTTTTTACATTGCTTCGCCACTCTCTTAACCTCTCTCTTTTTCTCCATATACTCTTCCCTCCTTACATCACTTCTACTTTGTAAAAACTTCTCATATGCTAACTTTTTCTCCCTTACTACTCTCTTCACATCATCATTCCACCAATCGCTCCTCTTCCCTCCCGCACCCACTTTCCTGTAACCACAAACTTCTGCTGAACACTCTAACACTACATTTTTAAACCTACCCCATACCTCTTCGACCCCATTGCCTATGCTCTCATTAGCCCATCTATCCTCCAATAGCTGTTTATATCTTACCCTAACTGCCTCCTCTTTTAGTTTATAAACCTTCACCTCTCTCTTCCCTGATGCTTCCAATCTCCTTGTATCTCATCTACCTTTTACTCTCAGTGTAGCTACAACTAGAAAGTGATCTGATATATCTGTGGCCCCTCTATAAACATGTACATCCTGAAGTCTACTCAACAGTCTTTTATCTACCAATACATAATCCAACAAACTACTGTCATTTCGCCCTACATCATATCTTGTATACTTATTTATCCTCTTTTTCTTAAAATATGTATTACCTATAACTAAACCCCTTTCTATACAAAGTTCAATCAAAGGGCTCCCATTATCATTTACACCTGGTACCCCAAACTTACCTACCACACCCTCTCTAAAAGTTTCTCCTACTTTAGCATTCAGGTCCCCTACCACAATTACTCTCTCACTTGGTTCAAAGGCTCCTATACATTCACTTAACATCTCCCAAAATCTCTCTCTCTCCTCTGCATTCCTCTCTTCTCCAGGTGCATACACGCTTATTATGACCCACTTCTCGCATCCAACCTTTACTTTAATCCACATAATTCTTGAATTTACACATTCATATTCTCTTTTCTCCTTCCATAACTGATCATTCAACATTACTGCTACCCCTTCCTTTGCTCTAACTCTCTCAGATACTCCAGATTTAATCCCATTTATTTCCCCCCCACCGAAACTCCCCTACCCCCTTCAGCTTTGTTTCGCTTAGGGCCAGGACATCCAACTTCTTTTCATTCATAACATCAGCAATCATCTGTTTCTTGTCATCCGCACTACATCCACGCACATTTAAGCATCCCAGTTTTATAAAGAGTTTCTTCTTCTCTTTTTTAGTAAATGTCTACAGGAGAAGGGGTTACTAGCCCATTGCTCCCGGCATTTTAGTCGCCTCATACGACACGCATGGCTTACGGAGGAAAGATTCTTTTCCACTTCCCCATTATTATTATTATTATTATTATTATTATTAATATCGGATCATTATTTAGTTGTAGCTACAGTTAGAGTAAGAGGTAGATGGGAAAAGAGGAAGGTGGCAACAACAAGTAAGAGGGAGGTGAAAGTGTATAAACTAAGGGAGGAGGAAGTTCGGGCGAGATATAAGCGACTATTGGCAGAAAGGTGGGCTAGTGCAAAGATGAGTAGTGGGGGGGTTGAAGAGGGTTGGAATAGTTTTAAAAATGCAGTATTAGAATGTGGGGCAGAAGTTTGTGGTTATAGGAGGGTGGGGGCAGGAGGAAAGAGGAGTGATTGGTGGAATGATGAAGTAAAGGGTGTGATAAAAGAGAAAAAGGTAGCTTACGAGAGGTTTTTACAAAGCAGAAGTGTTATAAGAAGAGCAGAGTATATGGAGAGTAAAAGAAAGGTGAAGAGAGTGGTGAGAGAGTGCAAAAGGAGAGCAGATGAAAGAGTGGGAGAGGCACTGTCAAGAAATTTTAATGAAAATAAGAAAAAATTTTGGAGTGAGTTAAACAAGTTAAGAAAGCCTAGGGAAAGTATGGATTTGTCAGTTAAAAACAGAGTAGGGGAGTTAGTAGATGGGGAGAGGGAGGTATTAGGTAGATGGCGAGAATATTTTGAGGAACTTTTAAATGTTAAGGAAGAAAGGGAGGCGGTAATTTCATGCACTGGCCAGGGAGGTATACCATCTTTTAGGAGTGAAGAAGAGCAGACTGTAAGTGTGGTGGAGGTACGTGAGGCATTACGTAGAATGAAAGGGGGTAAAGCAGCTGGAACTGATGGGATCATGACAGAAATGTTAAAAGCAGGGGGGGATATAGTGTTGGAGTGGTTGGTACTTTTGTTTAACAAATGTATGAAAGAGGGGAAGGTACCTAGGGATTGGCGGAGAGCATGTATAGTCCCTTTATATAAAGGGAAAGGGGACAAAAGAGATTGTAAAAATTATAGAGGAATAAGCTTACTGAGTATACCAGGAAAAGTATACGGTAGGGTTATAATTGAAAGAATTAGAGGTAAGACAGAATGTAGAATTGCGGACGAACAAGGAGGTTTCAGAGTGGGTAGGGGATGTGTAGATCAAGTGTTTACATTGAAGCATATATGTGAACAGTATTTAGATAAAGGTAGGGAAGTTTTTATTGCATTTATGGATTTAGAAAAGGCATATGATAGAGTGGATAGAGGAGCAATGTGGCAGATGTTGCAAGTTTATGGAATAGGTGGTAAGTTATTAAATGCTGTAAAGAGTTTTTATGAAGATAGTGAGGCTCAGGTTAGGGTGTGTAGAAGAGAGGGAGACTATTTCCCGGTAAAAGTAGGTCTTAGACAGGGATGTGTAATGTCACCATGGTTGTTTAATATATTTATAGATGGGGTTGTTAAGGAAGTAAATGCTAGGGTGTTTGGGAGAGGGGTGGGATTAAATTATGGGGAATCAAATTCAAAATGGGAATTGACACAGTTACTTTTTGCTGATGATACTGTGCTTATGGGAGATTCTAAAGAAAAATTGCAAAGGTTAGTGGATGAGTTTGGGAATGTGTGTAAAGGTAGAAAGTTGAAAGTGAACATAGAAAAGAGTAAGGTGATGAGGGTGTCAAATGATTTAGATAAAGAAAAATTGGATATCAAATTGGGGAGGAGGAGTATGGAAGAAGTGAATGTTTTCAGATACTTGGGAGTTGACGTGTCGGCGGATGGATTTATGAAGGATGAGGTTAATCATAGAATTGATGAGGGAAAAAAGGTGAGTGGTGCGTTGAGGTATATGTGGAGTCAAAAAACGTTATCTATGGAGGCAAAGAAGGGAATGTATGAAAGTATAGTAGTACCAACACTCTTATATGGGTGTGAAGCTTGGGTGGTAAATGCAGCAGCGAGGAGACGGTTGGAGGCAGTGGAGATGTCCTGTTTAAGGGCAATGTGTGGTGTAAATATTATGCAGAAAATTCGGAGTGTGGAAATTAGGAGAAGGTGTGGAGTTAATAAAAGTATTAGTCAGAGGGCAGAAGAGGGGTTGTTGAGGTGGTTTGGTCATTTAGAGAGAATGGATCAAAGTAGAATGACATGGAAAGCATATAAATCTATAGGGGAAGGAAGGCGGGGTAGGGGTCGTCCTCGAAAGGGTTGGAGAGAGGGGGTAAAGGAGGTTTTGTGGGTAAGGGGCTTGGACTTCCAGCAAGCGTGCGTGAGCGTGTTAGATAGGAGTGAATGGAGACGAATGGTACTTGGGACCTGACGATCTGTTGGAGTGTGAGCAGGGTAATATTTAGTGAAGGGATTCAGGGAAACCGGTTATTTTCATATAGTCGGACTTGAGTCCTGGAAATGGGAAGTACAATGCCTGCACTTTAAAGGAGGGGTTTGGGATATTGGCAGTTTGGAGGGATATGTTGTGTATCTTTATATGTGTATGCTTCTAGACTGTTGTATTCTGAGCACCTCTGCAAAAACAGTGATAATGTGCGAGTGTGGTGAAAGTGTTGAATGATGATGAAAGTATTTTCTTTTTGGGGATTTTCTTTCTTTTTTGGGTCACCCTGCCTCGGTGGGAGACGGCCGACTTGTTGAAAAAAAAAAAAAAAAAAAAAAAAAAAAAAAAAAAATTTGCACAAGTCCCGTTACTAACACTGCTGTACTTACCAACTTTGTACAATAGATCACAAATCTATGTGATGAACGTGGTTGGAAAAAAGTTTTAATTTCCTCGAGTTTTCCATAGCGGAGTAATTGAAATTCGTCTTCAGTAAAGTTTATATTGTTTTCTGCGGTCCGTTTCAAGATTTGGTTGATGTCCTCCAGGAACCCCCAGGTCTTTCTCTCGGCTGAAGAATGAGGAACATGTGAAACATTTGGGAATCTTTACTGAGGAAACGTTTCGCCAATATAGGAAAGAACACCACTATACACTAGACAAGCCAACACCACTATACACTTGACAAGCCAACACCACTATACACTAGACAAGCCAACACCACTATACGCTCGACAAACCAACACCACTACACAAGACAAGCCAACACCACTATACTCTAGACAAGCCAACACCACTATACACTAGACAAGCCAACACCACTATACACTAGACAAGCCAACATCACTATACACTAGACAAGCCAACACCACTATACACTAGACAAGCCAACACCACTATACACTAGACAAGCCAACACCTCTATACACTAGACAAGCCAACACCACTATACACTAGGCAAGCCAACACCACTATACGCTCGACAAACCAACACCACTACACTAGACAAGCCAACACCACTATACACTAGACAAGCCAACACCACTATACGCTCGACAAACCAACACCACTACACTAGACAAGCCAACACCACTATACACTAGACAAGCCAACACCACTATACACTAGACAAGCCAACACCACTATACACTAGACAAGCCAACACCACTATACACTAGACAAGCCAACACCACTACACTAGACAAGCCAACACCACTATACACTAGACAAGCCAACACCACTATACACTAGACAAGCCAACACCACTATACGCTCGACAAACCAACACCACTACTCTAGACAAGCCAACACCACTATACACTAGACAAGCCAACACCACTATACGCTCGACAAACCAACACCACTACTCTAGACAAGCCAACACCACTATACACTAGACAAGCCAACACCACTATACACTAGACAAACCAACACCACTATACACTAGACAAGCCAACACCGCTATACTCTAGACAAACCAACACCACTATACGCTCGACAAACCAACACCACTATACACTAGACAAGCCAACACCACTATACGCTCGACAAACCAACACCACTATACACTAGACAAGCCAACACCACTATACACTAGACAAGCCAACACCACTATACACTAGACAAGCCAACACCGCTATACACTAGACAAGCCAACACCACTATACGCTCGACAAACCAACACCACTATACGCTCGACAAACCAACACCACTATACGCTCGACAAACCAACACCACTATACGCTCGACAAACCAACACCACTATACGCTACACTATACACTAGACAAGCCAACACCACTATACGCTCGACAAACCAACACCACTATACGCTCGACAAACCAACACCACTATACGCTCGACAAACCAACACCACTATACGCTCGACAAACCAACACCACTATACGCTCGACAAACCAACACCACTATACGCTCGACAAACCAACACCACTACACTAGACAAACTATCACCTTTACATACTGCACATACATTCACCTTAATTTTTTTTACATGTACAATAGTCAGTTGTGGTGATAAAAGGATTCCTGACCGTGTCTCACATCAGTGGTGGATGTTGCCTCAACACTGGCGATGAGCGAATATTTTTCGCACCATAACAGGGACCGCTGCCAGGGCTCCCACAAGCCTCTTTTTAAGTCGTTTACGTTTCGTTGTGACCTTCGTGATTTTATGCAAGCGTTCCTGAACAACGGTCAACTCTGTTCGTTTCTCTGCTTCAGGATCCATCATTTCTCGTGCCAGGACATTCAGCTTCTTAGACTGATTCTTATTTTTAAGTACTCAGAAACAAAACTAATAAGATCTCCAAAGGAATACACATCCATGGTTGTAGATACCTTACCTTTTATATGTGTCTCTGGAGCATAGTGTTCACTTTGAGATTCGAACCCCCGATGATCCTCACCAAAATCGATTATATTAACAAGGAAGTTGAGTCATTTTCCACATACTGAACCAAGACATTATCAGTTTTAATGTCCATGTGTACGAATCCTTTATCATGAACTTGTTGGAGGCTCTCAGCTAACTTAATCAAAGACAGGATGCGCTTTGAGGAAGACTTACAGTTCCAGAAAAATTCGTTGAAATCTGTGTCCGCGATACTCCATGACCATGGCCAGGTAATCATAGGCCATGTATCTCACAAGAGGGGCACCTCCAGCACCATCAACTTCCTGAAGGAAATTCATTTCATGGCCAAATACTCTCATGTAGTTTTTCTTCATGAGATTTTTTGACGCACAGTTTTTCACCAAGCACAGTGAAGAGATAGACTGATCCGCTGACTCCGCTGCCAAGGAATGGACAGTCTGTCAGCTCGTCATCACCAGGTCTGTCAGCTCGTCATCACCAGGTCTGTCAGCTCGTCATCACCAGGTCTGTCAGCTCGTCATCACCAGGTCTGTCAGCTCGTCATCACCAGGTCTGTCAGCTCGTCATCACCAGGTCTGTCAGCTCCTCAAGGGAGACGAAGGTAACCTTTTTTCCATACATTTTGAAGAAGTGAAGATGCACACCTCACACCTCTGACAACCCCACCAACCCTCAGGTAACTACAATACACCTCACACCTCTGACAACCCCACCAACCCTCAGGTAACTACAATACACCTCACACCTCTGACAACCCCACCAACCCTCAGGTAACTACAATACACCTCACACCTCTGACAACCCCACCAACCCTCAGGTAACTACAATACACCTCACACCTCTGACAACCCCACAACCCCACCAACACCTCAGGTAACTACAATACACCTCACACTCTGACAACCCCACCAACCCTCAGGTAGCTACACTACACCTCACTCCTCTGACAACCCCACCAGTCCTCAGGTAACTACAATACACCTCACACCTCTGACAACCCCACCAACCAACCCTCAGGTAACTACAATACACCTCACACCTCTGACTGACAACCCCACCAACACTCAGGTAACTACAATACACCTCACACCTCTGACAACCCCACCAACACTCAGGTAACTACAATACACCTCACACCTCTGACAACCCCACCAACCCTCTGGTAACTACAATACACCTCACACCTCTGACAACCCCACCAACCCTCAGGTAACTACAATACACCTCACACCTCTGACAACCCCACCAACCCTCAGGTAACTACAATACACCTCACACCTCTGACAACCCCACCAACCCTCAGGTAACTACAATACACCTCACACCTGTGACAACCCCACCAACCCTCAGGTAACTACAATACACCTCACACCTCTGACAACCCCACCAACCCTGACAACCCCACCAACCCTAAGGTAACTACAATACACCTCACACCTCTGACAACCCCACCAACCCTCAGGTAACTACAATACACCTCACACCTCTGACAACCCCACCAACCCTCAGGTAACTACAATACACCTCACACCTCTGACAACCCCACCAACCCTCAGGTAACTACAATACACCTCACACCTCTGACAACCCCACCAACCCTCAGGTAACTACAATACACCTCACACCTCTGACAACCCCACCAACCCTCAGGTAACTACAATACACCTCACACTTCTGACAACCCCACCAACCCTCAGGTAACTACAATACACCTCACACCTCTGACAACCCCACCAACCCTCAGGTAACTACAATACACCTCACACCTCTGACAACCCCACCAACCCTCAGGTAACTACAATACACCTCACACCTCTGACAACCCCACCAACCCTCAGGTAACTACAATACACGTCACACTCTGACAACCCCACCAACCCTCAGGAAACTACAATACACCTCACACCTCTGACAACCCCACCAACCCTCAGGTAACTACAATTCACCTCACACTCTGACAACCCCACCAACCCTCAGGTAACTACAATACACCTCACACTTCTGACAACCCCACCAACCCTCAGGTAACTACAATACACCTCACACATCTGACAACACCACCAAAACTCAGGTAACTACAATACACCTCACACCTCTGACAACCCCACAATACAACCCTCAGGTAACTACAATACACCTCACACTTCTGACAACCCCACCAACACTCAGGTAACTACAATACACCTCACACCTCTGACAACCCCACCAACACTCAGGTAACTACAATACACCTCACACCTCTGACAACCCCACCAACCCTCAGGTAACTACAATACACCTCACACTTCTGACAACCCCACCAACCCTCAGGTAACTACAATACACCTCACACCTCTGACAACCCCACCAACACTCAGGTAACTACAATACACCTCACACCTCTGACAACCCCACCAACCCTCAGGTAACTACAATACACCTCACACTTCTGACAACCCCACCAACCCTCAGGTAACTACAATACACCTCACACTTCTGACAACCCCACCAACCCTCAGGTAACTACAATACACCTCACACCTCTGACAACCCCACCAACCCTCAGGTAACTACAATACACCTCACACTTCTGACAACCCCACCAACCCTCAGGTAACTACAATACACCTCACACTTCTGACAACTCCACCAACACTCAGGTAACTACAATACACCTCACACCTCTGACAACCCCATCAACCCTCAGGTAACTACAATACACCTCACACTTCTGACAACCCCACCAACACTCAGGTAACTACAATACACCTCACACCTCTGACAACCCCACCAACACTCAGGTAACTACAATACACCTCACACCTCTGACAACCCCACCAACACTCAGGTAACTACAATACACCTCACACCTCTGACAACCCCACCAACACTCAGGTAACTACAATACACCTCACACCTCTGACAACCCCACCAACACTCAGGTAACTACAATACACCTCACACCTCTGACAACCCCACCAACCCTCAGGTAACTACAATACACCTCACACCTCTGACAACCCCACCAACACTCAGGTAACTACAATACACCTCACACCTCTGACAACCCCACCAACCCTCAGGTAACTACAATACACCTCACACCTCTGACAACCCCACCAACCCTCAGGTAACTACAATACACCTCACACCTCTGACAACCCCACCAACCCTCAGGTAACTACAATACACCTCACACCTAGGACAACCCCACCAACCCTCAGGTAACTACAATACACCTCACACCTCTGACAACCCCACCAACCCTCAGGTAACTACAATACACCTCACACCTCTGACAACCCCACCAACCCTCAGGTAACTACAATACACCTCACACCTCTGACAACCCCACCAACCCTCAGGTAACTACAATACACCTCACACCTCTGACAACCCCATCAACCCTCAGGTAACTACAATACACCTCACACCTCTGACAACCTCACCAACCCTCAGGTAACTACAAGACACCTCACACCTCTGACAACCCCATGAACCTTCAGGTAACTACAATACACCTCACACCTCTGACAACCCCACCAACCCTCATGTAACTACAATACACCTCACACCTCTGACAACCCCACCAACCCTCAGGTAACTACAAGACACCTCACACCTCTGACAACCCCACCAACCCTCAGGTAGCTACAATACACCTCACACCTTTGACAACCCCATCAACCCTCAGGTAACTACAATACACCTCACACCTGTGACAACCCCACCAACTCTCAGGTAACTACAATACACCTCACAACCTCAGGTAACTACAATACACCTCACACCTCTGACAACCCCACCAACCCTCAGGTAACTACAATACACCTCACACCTAGGACAACCCCACCAACCCTCAGGTAGCTACAATACACCTCACACCTCTGACAACCCCACGAACCCTCAGGTAGCTACAATACACCTCACACCTATGACAACCCCACCAACACTCAGGTAACTACAATACACCTCACACCTCTGACAACCCCACCAACCCTCAGGTAACTACAATACACCTCACACCTCTGACAACCCCACCAACCCTCAGGTAACTACAATACACCTCACACCTCTGACAACCCCACCAACCCTCAGGTAACTACAATACACCTCACACCTCTGACAACCCCACCAACCCTCAGGTAACTACAATACACCTCACACCTCTGACAACCCCACCAACCCTCAGGTAACTACAATACACCTCACACCTTTGACAACCCCACCAACCCTCAGGTAACTACAATACACCTCACACCTCTGACAACCCCACCAACCCTCAGGTAACTACAATACACCTCACACCTCTGACAACCCCACCAACCCTCAGGTAACTACAATACACCTCACACCTTTGACAACCCCATCAACCCTCAGGTAACTACAATACACCTCACACCTGTGACAACCCCACCAACCCTCAGGTAACTACAATACACCTCACACCTTTGACAACCCCATCAACCCTCAGGTAACTACAATACACCTCACACCTGTGACAACCCCACCAACCCTCAGGTAGCTACAATACACCTCACACCTTTGACAACCCCACCAACTCTCAGGTAACTACAATACACCTCACACCTCTGACAACCCCACCAACCCTCAGTTAACTACAATACACCTCACACCTAGGACAACCCCATCAACCCTCAGGTAACTACAATACACCTCACACCTCTGACAACCCCACCAACCCTCAGGTAACTACAATACACCTCACACCTCTGACAACCCCACCAACCCTCAGGTAACTACAATACACCTCACACCTCTGACAACCCCACCAACCCTCAGGTAACTACAATACACCTCACACCTCTGACAACCCCACTAACCCTCATGTAACTACAATACACCTTACACCTCTGACAACCCCACCAACCCTCAGGTAACTACATGACACCTCACACCTCTGACAACCCCATCAACCCTCAGGTAACTACAATACACCTCACACCTGTGACAACCCCACCAACCCTCAGGTAGCTACAATACACCTCACACCTTTGACAACCCCACCAACTCTCAGGTAACTACAATACACCTCACACCTCTGACAACCCCACCAACCCTCAGTTAACTACAATACACCTCACACCTAGGACAACCCCATCAACCCTCAGGTAACTACAATACACCTCACACCTCTGACAACCCCACCAACCCTCAGGTAACTACAATACACCTCACACCTCTGACAACCCCACCAACCCTCAGGTAACTACAATACACCTCACGCCTCTGACAACCCCACCAACCCTCAGGTAACTACAATACACCTCACACCTCTGACAACCCCACTAACCCTCATGTAACTACAATACACCTTACACCTCTGACAACCCCACCAACCCTCAGGTAACTACATGACACCTCACACCTCTGACAACCCCATCAACCTTCAGGTAACTACAATACACCTCACACCTCTGACAACCCCACCAACCCTCAGGTAACTACAATACACCTCACACCTCTGACAACCCCACCATCCCTCAGGTAACTACAATACACCTCACACCTCTGACAACCCCACCAACCCTCAGGTAACTACAATACACCTCACACCTTTGACAACCCCATCAACCCTCAGGTAACTACAATACACCTCACACCTCTGACAACCCCACCAACCCTCAGGTAACTACAATACACCTCACACCTCTGACAACCCCACCAACCCTCAGGTAACTACAATACACCTTACACCTCTTACAACCCAACCAACCCTCAGGTAACTACAATACACCTCACACCTCTGACAACCCCACCAACACTCAGGTAACTACAATACACCTCACACCTCTGACAACCCCACCTACCCTCAGGTAACTACAATACACCTCACACCTCTGACAACCCCACCAACCCTCAGGTAACTACAATACACCTCACACCTCTGACAACCCCACCAACCCTCAGGTAACTACAATACACCTCACACTCCTGACAACCCCACCAACCCTCTCGTAACCACAATACACCTCACACCTCTGACAACCCCACCAACCCTCAGGTAACTACAATACACCTCACACCTCTGACAACCCCACCAACCCTCAGGTAACTACAATACACCTCACACCTCTGACAACCCCACCAACACTCAGGTAACTACAATACACCTCACACCTCTGACAACCCCACCAACACTCAGGTAACTACAATACACCTCACACCTCTGACAACCCCACCAACACTCAGGTAACTACAATACACCTCACACCTCTGACAACCCCACCAACACTCAGGTAACTACAATACACCAACTTTCATTATATTTTTCCCACAAATACTTCCCACTGCCCTTACTGACTTAATCCTCACCCTCGCTGGTCTCTGGTCTTCACGTATTACATCCTCAGTACATCCTACCCTGCAGAGCTTTATGACTCTTGTGAGTTTAGAGCTTAGTGATGATTGTAATAATAAATAGAATAAATTTTTTTGGGGAATATTTGAAGTCGATCAGTCGAGGCGTTCTTGACTTATCTCCCGACAACCTAATTTAAAGAGTAGCTTTTATTGACCAGAAGGAACCTATACATGCCAGTAGTTACGTGAACCATTCCCTCATTAGAGTAAACTGGTACTGAAAGTTGATGCCGATCGGATGAAGCGTTTTCAAGTTATGAACAAAATTTTTGAGGAAAGACAAGAGAACAAAAAGCAGGTAACCACTTAAATGTGTACGTAGGTATGGATGCACTGAAGTGATTCAGTTAGAACTCGAGATTCGTCTTTCTGTTCCCTCGTGCCTCGTCAGGGTGACGGGGATACCACGATCATTCAAACACACGGAGTGAGAAGCAAACAAGAATAGTGGAGGAAACAATGATGGATGTAAAATGATGATGGCTCTACCCTGGTTAATGATTTCTACCTTAAATTCATTAACCTTGAAGTTATCAAAGACCCATCAGACCTTCACTGTCACAACACCTGCCAGGAAGCTTCTAAACCACAAGTACTACAAATCACCCCACCACCGTCTCTGAAACAAAAACTACTAATCACCCCCCGTCGACCCTTGTCGGTTTAGCGCTTTCTTTGATTATAACAAATATTAATCACCCCACCACCATCTCTGAAGTCATGAAGACTGTAACAATGTGTCCAACACGGTAATGATCAAGGAGACATGGAGTGGACTGGGGTCAAATTAATCATCCATCAAAGTGATCTTCATAGTCGATATTCCATGGAGGCTTCTGAATCCACTAACACCATTCAATAAATGTTCACCATTTTCAGCATATCCAAACTAATGGCAAACATGAGGTTGTCTAATTTTGACACTGTCATTACTTGACACCCACCAGTTACTTTCAGCTCTGTTATCACTATTCTTTCGAGTTAGGTCACCTTGTCTCCCATCAAAATATAAGTTCCAGTCTTAATTCTTTCTGTATCAGGACTAAAGAACTCGTGGTCAAACATTTCCTATCCACACGTCTGTTTAACTTAAAGTTAGCGTGTGACACTAAACACTGTGGTTACACACGTTAGATCATGCCTATCACGGCTCACTAAGAAATACCAATGAAGGTACAATTTGGATAATGCTGCCTCAATGTCACACCTAGTGTACGGTAGTACGAGCGTGAGGGGTCACAGGTGTACGGTAGTACGAGCGTGAGGGGTCACAGGTGACAGTGAAGAGTTACGTGTCAGTGGGAAGCAACACCCAGTGACAGTTGACGGCACTCAGTGACACTTGGTGGCACTCAGTGACACTTGTTGGCACTCAGTGACACCTAATTTTTCTTTAAGAACAAACATTTTCCCAGAGTAAAACCTTTGTTGCATTCTGTGTATTAATTGTATCGTCATGTGGCTGGAAAATGATGAAGGATGAACTTGATCCCTTGTATTATAAACTTTTCCCACGAAGATAAGCTGAAGGCACTGAACTTACAGTCTCTGGAAAGACGTGTGATATGACTGAAGTGTACAAACAGAAAGTAAGAATAAGTAAAGAGGATATAAATAACGAGTTAGAAGTATCTAACCAAGACAAAACTCGCAGAAATAGAGCCGAGTTAGGTTTAGATTTAGAAAGATTATGAGAGAACATAGGTTTTAGAGATAGATTTGAAAATGAGAGGAACAAACTGACAAGAGTCGCTGAAGAAGATATATTACGTGGCAACAAAAATAGGTTAACTAAATATATGAGTGAAAGGTGTTAGGTGAGAACAGAACCTGCATAGCATGGTCCAGGAGGCCTATGCTATATCCCTACATTTCTGCTCTTCCCTCTCTCTTCTCCTCTTTTTTCTCTTTCCTTCCCTCTTAAACATACTCTTCGATATATATATATATATATATATATATATATATATATATATATATATATATATATATATATATATATATATATATGTGTGTGTGTGTGTGTGTGTACTCACCTATTTGTTTGTACTCACCTATTTGTGGTTGCAGGGGTCGAGTCACAGCTCCTGGGCCCGCCTCTTCGCTGATTGCTACTAGGTCCTCTCTCTCCCTGCCCCATGAGCTCTATCATACCTCGCCTTAAAACTATGTATGGTTCCTGCCTCCACCACATCACTTTCTAGGCTATTCCATGGCCTGACTACTCTATGACTGAAGAAATACTTCCTAACATCCCTTTGATTCATCTGAGTCTTCAACTTCCAATTGTGACCTCTTGTGTCTGTGTCCCATCTCTGGAACATCCCGTCTTTGTCCACCTCGTCTATTCCGCGCAGTATTTTATATGTCGTTATCATGTCTCCCCTGACCCTCCTGGCCTCCAGTGTCGTCAGGCCGATTTCCCTCAACCTTTCTTCATAGGACAATCCCCGTAGCTCTGGGACTAGTCTTGTTGCAAACCTTTGCACTTTCTCTAATTTCTTGACGTGCTTGACTAGGTGTGGATTCCAAACTGGTGCTGCATACTCCAGTATGGGCCTGACGTAGATGGTGTAGGTTTGCCAGGCGCCCGTATGCTGCAGCAGTTATCTGATTGATGTGCGCCTCAGGAGATATGCTCGGTGTTATACTCACCCCCAGATCTTTTTCCTTTAGTGAGGTTTGCAGTCTTTGGCCATCTAAACTATATTGTGTCTGCGGTCTTCTTTGCCCTTCCCCAATCTTCATGACTTTGCATTTGGCAGGGTTAAATTCAAGGAGCCAGTTGCTGGACCAGGCTTGTAGCCTGTCCAGATCTCTTTGTAGTCCTGCCTGATCCTCGTCCGATTCGATTCTTCTCATTAACTTCACATCGTCTGTGTGTGTGTGTGTTTGTGTGTGTGTGTGTGTGTGTGTGTGTGTGTGTGTGTTTGTGTGTGTGTGTGTGTGTGTGTGTGTGTGTGTGTGTGTGTGTGTGTGTGTGTGTGTGTGTGTGTGTGTGTGTGTGTGTGTGTGTGTGTGTGCTTGTGTGTGTGTGTGTGTGTGTGTGTGTGTGTGTTAGTTACCATTTGGTCCTAGGCACATGTCGATTAGACACTGTGTGTGTGTGTGTGTGTGTGTGTGTGTGTGTGTGTGTGTGTGTGTGTGTGTGTGTGTGTGTGTGTGTGTGCTTGTGTGTGTGTGTGTGTGTCTCACATTTGCACTTTCCTCTCTCCTCTCTCCCACATTCCATCTCTTCCTGCTTCTAGTAGTTATCCTTATCTACCCTGCTATAATTTCCCTAACTCTTCCTCCTTCTCCTCTTCCTCCTTCTCCTCTTCCTCCTTCTCCTCCTCCTCCTCCTCCTCTTCCTGATATATTAGCAACATTCAAGGTAAACTGCTCATTACCATTTCAGTTTGGTGAAGCCGTGACACGTCCCACTACGGTTGACGGGTCGAGGGCGCTGCCATCTTTCTCTCACACCCACCTCACCAAAAAAGTAATCCACTTCGTTCGAGAGCAACAGAATTGAAGACTAAATGAAACGGATTCGAGCTGGAAGAGCAGCGTTCCAGTAGCAACTGGAGGATACCAAAACAAAACACAAACCACCTCGACACCAAAGATAATAAGAAATGTCGATGCGACCACAACAGAACTAACCAATGTACCAAAGAACCCTGAACCTCCGCAAGGCTTCCAATATAGCAAATCGTTAAACAAGGCCGTTAACGATAAAAAAAAAAACTAAGAAGTGTGTGGGAACCCACTACGATGAAGGCAGAGGCGACCACTCCCGTACAGCGACCACCAGACACGATCACTGCTGATCTGTGTTTACACTGATGGTTCCCACGCTTGTCTGGATCACGTGTGATGGATCATCCATTGTCGTGACAGCTGACTGACTGCTGCTAACAGTTGACTGACTGTCCACAGGTACATCATAAAGATACATCACACATGTACATATATGACACAGGTACATTCCACAGGTACATCACACATATACATTATACAGGTACATCACACAGATACATCACACATGTACATCACACCACAGGCACATCACACTACACATCCCACAAGTGCATCACACAGGCACATCACACACATGTGCCTGGCTTACGACGGTACAATTGGAAATCCCAGGAACGTCCTCGGATACGGCCGTTCAGCTAATGGAAAAAAATGGTCACAATTAGAGAAAATTGGTTGAAATGGGGCCCTCTGTTATATCAAACGGGGATTACAGGCATTACCCAACCGTTTTTCCCCCGTATAAACAGTTTGGTAATTGATTCTGTAAACGGGTGTTCCGTTAAGTCAACAACAGGTCTTAAAAAATATTGAGAAGAATTCCTGAGTGATGCTGGGTGAATATTATTTTTTCTCGTCTGAGTTAGAGACGAAAAACGTCTTGGGAAAAAAACAGACACATCCCACAAGGAAGCTCGTCGTTTAAACGTTTTACCCTGAGAAGTGCCTTTGTCAAGATGTGAACTGATGAAGCTCTACACGGAGTATATGACGATAATGCTCGACAAGAGGGTGAAAAGTGACTTGATAAAGCTCTACACGGAGTGAAACGTGGTTGATAAAGCTCTACACTGAGGGAATCATGAGTGATAAAGCCCTATATAGAGCGAAATATTATTGATTAAGCTCTACACGGAGCGAAACATGACAGGATAAAGCTCTACACAGTGAAACATGCGTGAAAAAGCACTACACAGAGCGAAACGTGATTGATAAAGCTCTACACGGAGTGAAATATGATTGCTGCGGGCCGCATTAAATCTTGTGACGGGCCGCAGCTTGGAGATCCTTGCTTTAGGCCTTTCGTATTACAATCAACACATCATCAGGCGCTTGCAATGCTGCAGAAATGAGAAGGAAGTCCAAGCAGATCAGTTCAAGGGAACGTTCCAGCTAGAATGTTCCCTTGAACTAATCCTCCTGGACTTCCTACTCATTACTGTAACACTGCAAGCTTCTGATATTGTGCTGATTGCAACGCTATCGTGGCTATCATTCAACTCCCCCTTTAGTTGTTTTATGCATATATAGATAGATAGATAGACAGAGATAGGTCATTTATTCCCAGGATGATTCGAGTCTGAAACACATTCGTACAGCTTTATGATGTCAACGAGATAAAGTCAGTTGATCAAATGAAAATGCTGGACCACATATGGCTCCAACTTCATCCTGTTCCCTACTTGTATGTTTCATTATAATAAAAATGCTTTCAAATGAACTGATGTAGATAACAGCTCTTAGCTTGCCAATAAAGTTAGGAATCCTTAACCTAACCTTGTCAAACTCTGTGTAAAAGAGAGAGAGAGAGAGAGTGAGAAAGAGAGAGAGAGAGAGAGAGAGAGAGAGAGAGAGAGAGAGTGAGTGAGTCTGCCTCCTCGCCGTGTTGACAGACCTTAGTTATTACAAACATTTTCTCATAAAACATCTTTACGTCTCAATTAATCACGTTTAAGAAGGAAATTCCAGGTGAGGCAGCAGAGACATGACAAGATCCACTGCATCGTTACTGTGTAAAACACTCTAGCATCTTAAGACTTTACGGTGCGGGTCTTGGTAAGTCTTACCTCCGGTACCCAGTGTTTCTGTGGTAAGTTTATTCAGGGAAACCTAAATACAGTTACACAATTATAATACATAGTAACATTTGCGTAAATTATCTAAGATAACTCCATAAAAGAAGTCAGACATATTGACTTATTTCCAACTGTAGACGTTATATATAACGTCCACAGTTTATTTTTTATATCCAGGAAACCAATAAAGAGTGCCTTATGCGCAACCAATGTGACATTTTATTGCGGCAATGTTTTGCTCCTAGAAAGCGAAACGTTTCACGCTAGTGACTCCCTACAAAAGTTGTTTGAGATATGCATTGGTTAAAATAACAGCAGTTTTTTTACAGACGCTGAGAGAAGGGTTGATCCAACAAGTTACCACAAGGACAACTTGCAGGAGAAAACAAGAAACACGACTTGACAAACTTGAAGTTGTTTGCTATGTTATCAGATGGTTTGGTGGACAAAATGAACTAATGTGTGGAGTTGCAGAGTAGTTGCAGACCAGAAGCTGCCACTGCTGCAGTGATATAGTCTCAGTGAAGGTAATGTGAACTGATATATTCACTGAGGAAGTCTTTACTGACAATGTTTCTCCCTTTTAAACTTGAAACACCTGTGTGTTGGCACTTGATGAGTATGACACATGTGCAAGAGTTGCACATGTTGCTTCATGTTTGTACTTGAAGTGATCTCGACCCAAGGACAGAAACGTTTCTAACATTGTTCGAAGTGACTACTCTTCTGTACGTTTCTCTCACGTTGTCGGTAGTCATAAAAACGTAAACAAGAGGGACTGACCCCTTCCCACCACACTCATTAGTAATATTAATTTTTAAAGGGGGTGTGGGTAAGCCAGTGGAAGGCCTCGACCAGATGACCAAAAGCTCCAGTGGCGGGTCATTATATGAAAGGGACCGGCGTCAGGACACACTTGTCCTGTTTCCTGATGAATCTTACATAGCGTAACCTAACCAGATCTAACCTCCCACTGAGGGTGAGGGACTGATTACCTCAAACCTACTACGATGTTTGCAGTGTTATTTTCACCTGTATTCGAAGGAAGAAATCTAGTGGGTATCCGAAACGTTTCAGCAATAAAGATACCCGTGTTGTATAACAGATCTATCAGTGGTATACAATACCAGCAAAATGAAGAATTAGAGAGAGAGAGAGAGAGAGAGAGAGAGAGAGAGAGAGAGAGAGAGAGAGAGAGAGAGAGAGAGAGAGAGAGAGAGAGAGAGAGAGAGAGAGAGAGAGAGAGAAGCAGAAGGTAAAATAATATACAATATATTTCATTATTTAATATTGGTAATGCCTTATTGTGCACAATTTATCAATTAAACTTTATATACAGTGACTTGATCAATACATTACCTGAAGATCGTAGATGTTTCTACAGTCTTCACAGTGTGTTCTTGTATGTACCTTGATCATCATTCATTAACGTGTTGTTACTGTATACTATTTGAATAAATGAACTGAAGACGTTGACTCCAGGCTCAGGGACTGATTACCTCATACTCCTCATCTTCCACCGTTTCTCTGTTGGACTGTCGAAGCCACTTGTTGGCAAAAAGTTTCCGGAATAAAGATACGCAAGTGTTGCACAAGTGTCTTATTGTATACTGACAATAATATGATAAGAATAACGGAATACTGAAGCAAAGTCTACTGGCCCATTCTACACGGATCTTGATGTTTAAGACACATGTGCAACAACTGGGTATCTTTATTGTTGAAACGTTTCGCCTACACAGTAGGTTTCTTCAGTCAAATATAGAGGCAGCAGGTGTAGTAGTGAAATGAAGTAACCAGTCCATCAAGCTTGGAGAAATAATATTTGAGGTGGTCAGTCCCTCAGCCTGAAGAAGAGTTCAGCTCCATGGTCTGGAAGGATATCGTTCCAGACCACTGAGCTGAGCTTTTCTACAGGCTGACTAGATTGTATGTGTTGACCAAGAGCATTGCTGCTCAGGGTTTGGGTAAGTGAAAGCTTCCATAGTTCTGTGCAACTATGTTGGTTGTCGTGATGTCGTGACTTGATACCATCGTTGATGATTACATTTGATGATTACGTTTCCATCATCTCATTCGTCCAATGACTGCGAAAGTACCTGTGCTGGACGCACGGCTGCTTCACATTTCATTGCCCTGCAGTGAAATGTGAAGTACAAAACATTCTTTGAGTACAAAACATTCTTTGCTAATCTTGGGTCACCGAATACGGAAATGAAGCTGAAAATTGTACACTGGTTCTGTTTACAAAGATATAGACTCAGGCTGGTTGTTGTTATCCTTGAGGTGGGAAGGAAGTTATATGAAGTGTACAGGGGAAGACTCTTGCTTCTAACCCACAATGTGTAATTGTTTAAATCATGTATACGTCTTCCTATAGCTACAATGTGTAATTGTTAAAAAATACGGACAATTTCATTTAACCAATCAATTGTTACTGTGGTCATATTCGTACTCAACACTTCAGAAAACATATCGTGAAACATCTTTCTCCACCGAAGTACAGAACTGTTTACAATTTGTTAGGCAAATGGACACAGGTGCAACTTTTGTGACATTTTACTGTGGCAACGTTTCGCTCTCCAGGAGCTTGACAAAGCTCATGGACAGCGAAACGTTGCCACAGTGTCACATAAGTTGCGTCTGTGTCCACTTACCTAACATTCTGTCGGTAATTCTACCATATTACTGGAGATAAAAACACGTGTGCAACAGTTGGGTATTTTTATTGATAAACATTTCGCCTACACAGTAGGCTTCTTCAGTCTGATACAGAGGGAACAGTAGTAGTGAAATAAAGATGATGTAATCAGTCCATCAACCTTGGAGAAAAAGTATTTGAGGTGGTCAGTCCCTCAGCCTGGAGAAGAGTTCGCCTTTATGGTCTGGAACGATATGAAGGGAGTTCTTACAAGTGGTAGGTGGTTCTGAGAGGTGGTTTTGACAGGTGGGATGTGGGTTTTACAGGTGGGAGGTGGTTCTTACAGGTGGGAGGTGGTTCTTACAGGTGGGAGGTGGTTCTTACAGGTGGGAGATGGTTCTTACAGGTGGGAGATGGGTCTTACAGGTGGGAGGTGGTTCTTACAGGTGAGAGGTGGTTTTTACAGGTGGGAGGTGGTTCTTACAGGTTGGAGGTGGTTTTTACAGGTGGGAGGTGGTTCTTACAGGTGGGAGGTGGTTCTTACAGGTGGGAGGTTGGTTTTACAGGTGGGAGGTGGTTCTTACAGGTGGGAGGTTGTCCTTACAGGTGGGAGGTTCTTACAGGTTGTTCTTACAGGTGGGAGGTTGTTCTTACAGGTGGGAGGTTGTTCTTACAGGTGGGAGGTTGTTCTTACAGGTGGGAGGTTGTTCTTACAGGTGGGAGGTTCTTACAGGTGGGAGGTTGTTCTTACAGGTGGGAGGTTGTTCTTACAGGTGGGAGGTTGTTCTTACAGGTGGGAGGTGGTTCTTACAGGTGGGAGGTGGTTCTTACAGGTGGGAGGTTCTTCTTACAGGTGGGAGGTTCTTCTTACAGGTGGGAGGTTGTTCTTACAGGTGGGAGGTGGTTCTTACAGGTGGGAGGTGGTTCTTACAGGTGGGAGGTGGTTCTTACAGGTGGGAGGTGGTTCTTACAGGTGGGAGGTGGTTCTTACAGGTGGGAGGTGGTTCTTACAGGTGGGAGGTGGTTCTTACAGGTGGGAGGTGGTTCTTACAGGTGGGAGGTGGTTCTTACAGGTGGGAGGTGGTTCTTACAGGTGGGAGGTGGTTCTTACAGGTGGGAGGTGGTTCTTACAGGTGGGAGGTGGTTCTTACAGGTGGGAGGTGGTTCTTACAGGTGGGAGGTTGTTCTTACAGGTGGGAGGTTGTTCTTACAGGTGGGAGGTTGTTCTTACAGGTGGGAGGTTGTTCTTACAGGTGGGAGGTTGTTCTTACAGGTGGGAGGTTCTTACAGGTGGGAGGTTGTTACCATTCACAACTGACTGGTACTCTCGTACCATTCACAACTGACTGGTACTCTCGTACCATTCACAACTGACTGGTACTCTCGTACCATTCACAACTGACTGGTACTCTCGTACCATTCACAACTGACTGGTACTCTCGTACCATTCACAACTGACTGGTACTCTCGTACCATTCAAAACTGACTGGTACTCTCGCACCATTCAAAACTGACTGGTATTCACAACTGACTGGTACTCTCGAACCATTCACAACTGACTGGTACTCTCGTACCAAAACTGACTGGTACTCTCGTACCATTCAAAACTGACTGGTACTCTCGTACCATTCAAAACTGACTGGTACTCTCGTACCATTCAAAACTGACTGGTACTCTCGTACCATTCAAAACTGACTGGTACTCTCGTACCATTCAAAACTGACTGGTACTCTCGTACCATTCAAAACTGACTGGTACTCTCGTACCATTCAAAACTGACTGGTACTCTCGTACCATTCACAACTGACTGGTACTCTCGTACCATTCACAACTGACTGGTACTATCGTACCATTCACAACTGACTGGTACTCTCGTACCATTCAAAACTGACTGGTACTCTCGTACCATTCAAAACTGACTGGTACTCTCGTACCATTCAAAACTGACTGGTACTCTCGTACCATTCACAACTGACTGGTACTATCGTACCATTCAAAACTGACTGGTACTCTCGTACCATTCAAAACTGACTGGTACTCTCGTACCATTCAAAACTGACTGGTACTCTCGTACCATTCAAAACTGACTGGTACTCTCGTACCATTCAAAACTGACTGGTACTCTCGTACCATTCAAAACCGACTGGTACTCTCGTACCATTCAAAACTGACTTGTACTCTCGCACCATTCAAAACTGACTGGTACTCTCGTACCATTCACAACTGACTGGTACTATCGTACCATTCACAACTGACTGGTACTCTCGTACCATTCAAAACTGACTGGTACTCTCGTACCATTCACAACTGACTGGTACTCTCGTACCATTCAAAACTGACTGGTACTATCGTACCATTCACAACTGACTGGTACTCTCGTACCATTCAAAACTGACTGGTACTATCGTACCATTCACAACTGACTGGTACTCTCGTACCACTCACAACCGACTGGTACTCTCGTACCACTGACAAGTGAGTGGTACTCTCGTACCATTCACAACTGACTGGTACTCTCGTATCATTCACAACTGAGTGGTACTCCCGTACCATTCACAACTGACTGGTACTCTCGTACCACTCACAAATGACTGGTACTCTCACACCATTCATAACTAACTGGTGCTCTCATACCATATATTCAATATTCCTAGTATTTTGTCTCAGTTACTCGCAACATCCTGGTAATCACAGTTAAGTATATTGTGTCCTAAAGTCCTTGTGTGAGTGATGGAACCCATCAAATCTGAGATCAACTGCTGGCGTGATGACGCTACCTGTCACCCTACACACCCCGTGACCGCCAGGACGGGACAGGGCAGGTGAAGGTTAGCACTAGTCAGTGCAGGTCAGGACGGGGCAGGGCAGGTGAAGGTTAGCACTAGTCAGTGCAGGTCAGGACGGGGCAGGGCAGGTGAAGGTTAGCACTAGTCAGTGCAGGTCAGGACGGGGCAGGGCAGGTGAAGGTTAGCACTAGTCAGTGCAGGTCAGGACGGGGCAGGGCAGTCAGGGTGAGCTGGTGCATGCCAGAGTGGATTAGGACGGGTTACGAGGTCTTCAAATGCACATAACTTTTATATTACATTTAAAGTATCGAAGGAAGAGTCAAGCTGCAGGATGATTTACCTGACAAAGAACAAGTGACGATCACCATGACTATGCTGAGGTGTGTTCGGTGTATTACATGACCAAGAATATACATGTCAGGCTTCCCTTGCCTACTTCCCTGCATACAAACACTTTCTACATGGTTTTAAAACACAGAGAAGTTGATATATGAACTGAAGAAGCCAGTGGCTTCCTCAGTTCAATATAGGGAAGTAGTCACTGTCTAAGTTTCAGGTGTTAAGTGGTCACTGTCTGAGCTTTAAGTGTTAAGTGGTCACTGTCTGAAATTCAAGTGTTAAGTGGTCACTGTCTGAGTTTCAAGTGTTAAGTGGTCACTGTCTGAGTTTCAAGTGTTAAGTGGTCACTGTCTGAGCTTCAAGTTTAACAGGAAGAACGATGGAAGGTGAGAAATTTGAGGTAATCAGTCCCTCAGTCTGGAGTCGATGTTTTCAATCCATCAATCTTGAAAAAAGTACAGCACAGGCGTGGGGAAGACGCTTATATACTGCAGACATATAAGGTGAAGCAGTGGTAGGCGGCTTCACCAGTGTAAAAATCCACTAGTGGAAGTAAGCCATGACTCACGAAATCGTAATAACACGATTGCAAACAAACCACGGTACGGGTGGGGATCGAACTCACTGTGGGTGAGTCGTAAAACTCCAGGACAGTGCGTAAACCACTGGGTCAGCTGGCTACAATAAGAGTCATCCAACTTGCAGTGAGTTCGATCCCTCCCCCCGTACTGTGGTTTGGAAGTAAGTCATGCCTGTAAGTTTAGGTGAGCTATGAAGAATTCCCTACATCAAGATCCCAAGATGGTATTGTGCCTAACAGATGTTAGTGTACTGGACTGAAGAAGCCACTGATTAGAGATACGTTTCCAGAATAAAGATACTCAAACGTTGCACAAGTGTCTCATTTATCAACCTGTCAGTTTTCTAAACCAATTATACAAACACACACACACAAACACACACACACACACACACACACACACACACACACACACACACACACACACACACACACACACACACAGTTCCGCACGACAGATTAGTGTAAAATCTAAAGGAACAGACAGGAATAACAGGGAAGGCCCTGCAATGGATCAGAGAATACCTGACAGGAAGGAAATGACGAGTCATGGTACGTGACGATGTGTTAGAGTGGGCGCCGGTGACGAGTGGGGTTCCACAGGGGTCAGTCCTAGGGACAGATAAAGAGGTGTCCCTGTTTGCAGACGATACCAAGCTAATGCGGAGAATTTAAGCGGACGAGGACCAGGCAGAATTACAAAGTGATTTGGACAGGCTGCAAGCCTGGTCCAGCAACTGGCTCCTGGAATTTAACCCGCCAAGTGCAAAATCATGAAGATTGGGGAAGGGCAAAGAAGACCGCAGACGGAGTACCGGCTAGGGGGCCAAAGACTGCAAACATCACTCAAGGAAAAGGATCTCGGGGTGAGTATAACACCAAACACATCTTCTGAGGCGCACATCAACCAAACAACTGCTGCAGGATATGGGCGCCTAACAAACCTAAGAACAACGTTTCGACACCTCTCGACGGAGTCATTCAAGACACTGTACACTGTGTGCGTCAGGCCAAGTGTGGAACCCACACCTGGTCAAACACGTCAAGAAGTTAAAGTGCACAGGTTCGCAATAAGACTAGTTCCGGAGCTAAAGGGTATGTCTTATGAGGAGAGGTTAAGGAAACAACCTGACAACACTGGAGGACAGGAAGGCTAGGGGGGACATAATAACAACATATAAAATACTGAGAGGAATTGGCAAGGTGGATAGGGACAGGATGTTCCAGAGATGTGACACAACAACAAGGTATCACAATTGGAAGTTGAAAACTCAGCTGGATCACGAGGATGTTAGGAAGCATTTCTTCAGTTATAGAATTGTTAGGAAGTGGAACAATCGGGAGAGTGATGTAGTGGAGGCAGGATCCATATACAGCTTTAAAAAGAGGCACGATAAAGCTCATGGAGCTGAGAGAGAGAGAGAGAGAGAGAGAGAGAGAGAGAGAGAGAGAGAGAGAGAGAGAGTAGACCTAGTAGCGACCAGTGAAGAGGCGGGCCCAGAAATTGTATCTCGACCCCTGCAACCACAAATAGGTGAATATACACACACACACACACACACACACACACACACACACACACACACACACACACACACACACACACACACACACACACACACACACACACACACACACACACACACACACACACACACACACACACACACACAGGAAGCACACAACACTGTAGCAGAACACAAACTGGGTGGTGACCTTCAAGTGTTTTAACTATCGTCCTGCATTAGACCAGAGCAAGAAGAGGGTGAGGGAGGGGTAGCGGGGGTGAGAGAACAGCAGGGGAGGGGAAGAGAGAGGGAAGGAGGAGGAGAAGAAGCTACAAGACCTGGATTACGCTGGTTCTGCAACCAAGGTCACTACAGGTGCTGGTGTACACAGCAAGGTCACTGTAGCTGCTGGTGTACACAGCAAGGTCACTCCACTAAGGATGTGATCCTTACTGGACCACATCCTTACTGGACCACATCCTTACTGGACAACATCCTTACTGGACTACATCCTTACTGGACCACATCCTTACTGGACCACATCCTTACTGGACCACATTTTTACTGGACAACATCCTTACTGGAACACATCCTTACTGGACTACATCCTTACTGGACCACATCCTTTACTGGACCAAATCCTTACTGGACTACATCCTTACTGGACCACATCCTTACTGGACTACATCCTTACTGGACCACATCCTTACTGGACCACATCCTTACCGGACTACATCCTTGCTGGACCACATCCTTACTGGACTACATCCTTACTGGACCACATCCTTACTGGACCACATCCTTACTGGACCACATTTTTACTGGACAACATCCTTACTGGAACACATCCTTACTGGACTACATCCTTACTGGACCACATCCTTTACTGGACCAAATCCTTACTGGACTACATCCTTACTGGACCACATCCTTACTGGACTACATCCTTACTGGACCACATCCTTACTGGACCACATCCTTACCGGACTACATCCTTACTGGACCACATCCTTACTGGACCACATTTTTACGGGACCACACCCTTACTGGACTACATCCTTACTGGAACACATCCTTACTGGACTACATCCTTACTGGACCACATCCATACTGGACCAAATCCTTACTGGACTACATCCTTACTGGACCACATCCTTACTGGACTACATCCTTACTGGACTACATCCTTACTGGACCACATCCTTACTGGACTACATCCTCACTGGACCACATCCTTAGTGGACCACATCTTTACTGGACCACATCCTTACTGGACTACATCCTTACTGAACCACATCCTTACTGGACTACATCCTTACTGGACTACATCCTTACTGGACTACATCCTTACTGGACTACATCCTTACTGGACCACATCCTTACTAGACTACATCCTTACTGGACTACATCTTTACTGGACCACATCCTTACTGGACCACATCCATACTGGACTACATCCTTACTGGACTACATCCTTACTGGACTACATTCTTACTGCATTACATCCTTACTGAACCACATCCTTATTGGACTACATCCTTACTGGACTACATCCTTACTGTATTACATCCTTACTGGACTACATCCTTACTGGACTACATCCTTACTGGACTACATTCTTACTGTATTACATCCTTACTGGACCACATCCTTATTGGACTACATCCTTACTGGACTACATCATTACTGGACTACATCCTTACTGGACCACATCCTTACTGGACTACATCCTTACTGGACCACATCCTTACTGGACTACATCCTTACTCGACCACATCCTTACTGTACTACATCCTTACTGTATTACATCCTTACTGGACCACATCCTTATTGGACCACATCCTTACTGGACCACATCCTTACTGGACTACATCCTTACTGTGTTTCATCCTTACTGGACCACATCCTTACTGGACCACATCCTTACTGTATCACATCCTTACTGGACCACATCCTTACTGGACCACATCCTTACTGGACTACATCCTTACTGGACTACATCCTTACTGGACCACATCCTTACTGGACTACATCCTTATTGGACCACATCCTTACTGGACCACATCCTTACTGGACCACATCCTTACTAAACCACACCCTTACTGGACCACATCCTTACTGGACTACATCCTTACTGGGCCACATCCTTACTGGACTACATCCTTACAGGAAAACATCCTTACTGGACAACATCCTTTCTGGACTACATCCTTACTGGACTACATCCTTACTGGACTACATCCTTACTGGACCACATCCTTACTGGACTACATCCTTATTGGACTACATCCTTACTGGACTACATCCTTATTGGACCACATCGTTACTGGACCACATCCTTACTGGGCCACATCCTTACTGGACTACATCCTTACTGGACTACACCCTTATTGGACCACTTTCTTACTGGACTTCATCCTTACTGGACTACATCCTTACTGGACCACATCCTTACTGGACCACATCCTTACTGGACCACATCTTTACTGGACTACATCCTTATTGAACCACATCCTTATTGGACCACATCCTTACTGGACTACGTCCTTACTGGACCACATCCTTACTGGACTACACATTACTGGACAACATCCTTACTGGGCCACATCCTTACTGGACCACGTCCTTACTGGACTACATCCTTACTGGACTACATCCTTACTGAACTACATCATTACTGGACCACATCCTTACTGGACCACATCCTTACTGGACTACATCCTTACTGGACCACATCCTTACTGGACCACGTCCTTACTGGACTACATCCTTACTTGGCCACATCCTTACTGGACTACATCCTTACAGGAAAACATCCTTACTGGACTACATCCTTACTGGACTACATCCTTACTGGACTACATCCTTACTGGACCACATCCTTACTGGACTACATCCTTATTGGACGACATCCTTACTGGACTACATCCTTATTGGACCGCATCCTTACTGGACCACATCCTTACTGGACCACATCCTTACTGGACTACATCCTTATTGGACCACATCCTTACTGGACCACATCCTTACTGGACTACATCCTTACTGGACCACATCCTTACTGGACTACACATTACTGGACAACATCCTTATTGGACCACATCCTTACTGGACTACATCCTTACTGGACTACATCATTATTGGACATCCTTACTGGACTACACCTTACTGGACCGCATCCTTACTGGACTACACATTACTGGACTACATCCTTACTGGACCACATCCTTACTGGACTATATCCTTACTGGACCACATCCTTACTGGACTACACCCTTACTGGACTACATCATTACTGGACTACATCATTACTGGACATCCTTACTGGACTACACCTTACTGGACCGCATCCTTACTGGACTACACATTACTGGACCACATCCTTACTGGACCACATCCTTACTGGACTACGCATTACTGGACAACATCCTTACTGGACCACATCCTTACTGGACCACATCCTTACTGGACTATATCCTTACTGGACCACATCCTTACTGGACTACACATTACTGGACAACATCCTTACTGGACTACATCATTACTGGACATCCTTACTGGACTACACCTTACTGGACCGCATCCTTACTGGACTACACATTACTGGATCACATCCTTATTGGACTACATCCTTACTGGAGTACATCCTTACTGGACTACATCCTTACTGGACTACACCATACTGGACCACGTCCTTTCTGGACTACACATTACTGGACTACATCCTTACTGGACTACACCTTACTGGACCACATCCTTACTGGACTACACATTACTGGACTACATCCTTACTGGACTACATCCTTACTGGACCACATCCTTACTGGACTATATCCTTGCTGGACTACATCCTTACTGGACTACATCCTTACTGGACTACATCATTACTGGACATCCATACTAGACATCCTTACTGGACTACATCCTTACTGGACTACATCGTTACTGGACTACATCATTACTGGACATCCTTACTGGACTACATCCTTACTGGACTACATCCTTACTGGACTACATCCTTACTGGACTACATCATTACTGGACCACATCCTTACTGGACCTCATCCTTACTGGACTATATCCTTACTGGACCACATCCTTACTGGACTATATCCTTACTGGACCACATCCTTACTGGACTACATCCTTACTGGACTACATCCTTACTGGACTACATTCTTACTGGACTATATCCTTACTGGACCACATCCTTACTGGACTACATCCTTACTGGACTACATCCTTACTGGACTACATCCTTACTAGACTATATCCTTACTGGACCACATCCTTACTGGACTACATCCTTACTGGACTACATCCTTACTGGACTATATCCTTACTGTACCACATCCTTACTGGACTACATCCTTACTGGACTATATCCTTACTGGACTACATCCTTACTGGACTACATCCTTTCTGGACTACATCCTTACTGGACTATATCCTTACTGGACCACATCCTTACTGGACTATATCCTTACTGGACCACATCCTTACTGGACTATATCCTTACTGGGCCACATCCTTACTGGACCACATCCTTACTGGACTACATCCTTACTGGACCAAATCCTTACTGGACTACATCCTTATTGGACCACATCCTTACTGGAGCACATCCTTACTGGACTACATCCTTACTGGACCACATCCTTGCTGGACTACATCCTTACTGGACCACATGCTTTACTGGACCACATCCTTACTATACTACATCCTTACTGGACCACATCCTTACTGGACTACATCCTTACTGGACCACATCCTTACTGGACCACATCCTTACTGGACTACATCCTTACTGGACTACATCCTTACTGGACTACATCCTTACTGAACCACTTCCTTACTGGACTACATCCTTACTGGACTACATCCTTACTGAACTACATCCTTACTGGACTACATCTTTACTGGACCACATCCTTACTGGACTACATCCTTACTGGACTACATCCTTACTGGACCACGTCCTTACTGGACAACATCCATACTGGACTACATCCTTACTGGACTACATCCTTACTGGACTACATCCTTACTGCATTACATCCTTACTGGACCACATCCTTATTGGACCACATCCTTACTGGACTACATCCTTACTGTATTACATCCTTACTGGACTACATCCTTACTGGACTACATCCTTACTGTATTACATCCTTACTGGACCACATCCTTATTGGACTACATCATTACTGGACTACATCCTTACTGGACTAGATCCTTACTGGACTACATCCTTACTGGACCACATCCTTACTGGACCACATCCTTACTGGACCACATCCTTACTCGACCACATCCTTACTGTACTACATCCTTACTGTATTACATCCTTATTGGATCACATCCTTATTGGACCACATCCTTACTGGACCACATCCTTACTGGACTACATCCTTACTGTGTTTCATCCTTACTGGACCACATCCTTACTGGACCACATCCTTACTGGACCACATCCTTACTGTATCACATCCTTACTGGACCACATCCTTACTGGACCACGTCCTTACTGGACCACATCCTTACTGGACTACATCCTCACGGGACAACATCCTTACTGGACCACATCCTCACTGGACTACATCCTTATTGGACCACGTCCTTATTGGACCACATCCTTACTGGACCACATCCTTACTGGACCACATCCTTACTGGACCACATCCTTACTGGACTACATCCTTACTGGACTACAACCTTACTGGAACACACCTTCCTGAACCACATCCTTACTGGACTATATCATTATTGGACCACATCCTTACTGGACCACATCCTTTCTGGACTACATCCTTACTGGACCACATCCTTACTGGAACACATCCTTACTGGACTACATCCTTACTGGGCCACATCCTTACTGGACTACATCCTTACAGGAAAACATCCTTACTGGACAACATCCTTTCTGGACCACATCCTTACTGGACTACATCCTTACTGGACTACATCCTTACTGGACCAAATCCTTACTGGACTACATCCTTACTGTATTACATCCATACTGGACTACATCCTTACTGGACTATATCCTTACTGTATTACATCCTTACTGGACCACATCATTATTGGACTACATCATTACTGGACTACATCCTTACTGGACTAGATCCTTACTGGACTACATCCTTACTGGACCACATCCTTACTGGACCACATCCTTACTGGATCACATCCTTACTCGACCACATCCTTACTGTACTACATCCTTACTGTATTACATCCTTATTGGATCACATCCTTATTGGACCACATCCTTACTGGACCACATCCTTACTGGACTACATCCTTACTGTGTTTCATCCTTACTGGACCACATCCTTACTGGACCACATCCTTACTGGACCACATCCTTACTGGACCACATCCTTACTGGACCACATCCTTACTGGACTACATCCTTACTGGACCACATCCTTACTGGACCACATCCTTACTGGACTACATCCTCACTGGACCACATCCTTAGTGGACCACTACATCCTTACTGGACTACATCCTTATTGGACCACGTCCTTATTGGACCACATCCTTACTGGACCACATCCTTACTGGACCACATCCTTACTGGACTATATCATTATTGGACCACATCCTTACTGGACCACATCCTTACTGGACTACATCCTTACTGGACCACATCCTTACTGGAACACATCCTTACTGGACTACATCCTTACTGGGCCACATCCTTACTGGACTACATCCTTACAGGAAAACATCCTTACTGGACAACATCCTTTCTGGACCACATCCTTACTGGACTACAACCTTACTGGACTACATCCTTACTGGACCACATCCTTATTGGACTACATCCTTATTGGACCACATCCTTACTGGACTACATCCTTATTGGACCACATCCTTACTGGACCACATCCTTACTGGGCCACATCCTTACTGGACTACATCCTTACTGGACTACATCCTTATTGGACCACATCCTTACTGGACTACATCCTTACTGGACTACATCCTTACTGGACCACATCCTTACTGGACCACATCCTTACTGGACTACACCCTTATTGGACCACATCCTTACTGAACCACATCCTTACTGGACTACGTCCTTACTGGACTACATCCTTACTGGACTACACATTACTGGACAACATCCTTACTGGGCCACATCCTTACTGGACTACATCCTTACTGGACTACATCCTTACTGGACTACATCATTACTAGACCACATCCTTACTGGACTACATCCTTACTGGTCTACATCCTTACTGGACCACATCCTTACTGGACCACATCCTTACTGGACTACATCCTTACTTGGGGACATCCTTACTGGACTACATCCTTACAGGAAAACATCCTTACTGGACTACATCCTTACTGGACTACATCCTTCCTGGACTATATCCTTACTGGATTACATCCATACTGGACCACATCCTTACTCGACTACATCCTTATTGGACCACATCCTTACTGGACTACATCCTTATTGGACCACATCCTTACTGGACCACAGCCTTACTGGACCACATCCTTACTGGACTACATCCTTATTGGACCACATCCTTACTGGACCACATCCTTACTGGACTACATCCTTACTGGACCACATCTTTACTGGACTACACATTACTTGGCAACATCCTTACTGGACCACATCCTTACTGGACTACATCCTTACTGGACTACATCATTACTGGACATCCTTACTGGACTACACCTTACTGGACCGCATCCTTACTGGACTACATCCTTACTGGACTACATCCTTACTGGACTACATCATTACTGGACATCCTTACTGGACTACACCTTACTGGACCGCATCCTTACTGGACTGCACATTACTGGACTACATCCTTACTGGACCACATCCTTACTGGACTACGCATTACTGGACAATATCCTTACTGGACCACATCCTTACTGGACCACATCCTTACTGGACTACATCCTTACTGGACCACATCCTTACTGGACTACACATTACTGGACAACATCCTTACTGGACTACATCATTACTGGACATCCTTACTGGACTACACCTTACTGAACCTCATCCTTACTGGACTACACATTACTGGACCACATCCTTACTGGACTATATCCTTACTGGACTACATCGTTACTGGACTACATCCTTACTGGACTACACTTTACTGGACCACATCCTTACTGGTCTACACATTACTGGACTACATCCTTACTGGACTACACCTTACTGGACCACATCCTTACTGGACTACACATTACTGGACTACATCCTTACTGGACTGCATCCTTACTGGACGACATCCTTACTTGACTACATCCTTACTGGTCTACATCCTTACTGGACTACATCCTTACTGGACTACATCATTACTGGACATCCTTACTGGACATCCTTACTGGACTACATCCTTACTGGACTACATCCTTATTGGACTACATCATTACTGGACATCCTTACTGGACTACATCCTTACTGGACTACATCCTTACTGGACTACATCATTACTGGACATCCTTACTGGACTACACCTTACAGGACTACATCCTTACTGGACTACATCCTTACTGGACTACATCCTTACTGGACTACATCATTACTCGACATCCTTTCTGGACTACACCTTACTGGACTACATCCTTACTGGACTACACCCTTACTGGACTACATCCTTACTGGACTACATCCTTACAGGACCACACCCTTACATGACTTCGTCCTTACTGAACCACATCCGTACTGGATCACACCCTTACTGAACGACGTCTTTACTGGACGACACACACACACACACACAAACACACACACACAGACACACACACACACACACACACACACACACACACACACACACACACACACACACACACACACACACACACACACACACACATACACACACACACACACACACACACACACACACACAAACACACACACACACACACACACACACACACACACACACACACACACACACACACACACAGTATTGTATGTGTAACATACAATACATTCTCTATACACAAGAACAAGCGCAAGTCAGTCGTGTAGTTATCTTTGTCAGTTGTAAGTTATAGGGATACAGAGTCGTCTGGTGGTGACATAGCAGACGTGGATGGTCCGATGACCGCCTGGATGCTGTGGTGCATCTGACCTTTCAAGAGAGGGTTGGCTGACTGATTCGATTACCTCGTATGTAGTAATGGTTTCAGCCATGTTGGTTGTTGCTGGCCGTTAGCTGGTATGTCACTGTTACAGGTCATGTATGGCATTTTTTACTATTGATCACTGTTCTGCCTTGTGCTGCTCTCCTTGCACGTTCAGAAATGTTGTACACGGTGATTTCTTGAAGGAAGTGTAAATACATAAATTATACCTGTTATTTCAACTTCTCGTTATTCTTCGTTGGGAAATGTCTGTGACAACGTTACAGCAGCAGTACACCTCATTACTGTACACCTGAAACACTGGTACTGCTCTTTGTGACCCCTCCACCACCTCTCTCCATCTTTCCCTCCAACTCCCTCTCCCTCCCTCCCTCCCTCCCTCAATAAAAGTGGCTAATCATGGTTTATGTAATCCCTCACACATCAAGGTCACCGTCAACTAATGTTAAAAACTTGATAATTACCTCACCCACCCACTCGCGCGCGCACACAAACATATATACACACACATTCATTGTATATATATATATATATATATATATATATATATATATATATATATATATATATATATATATATATATATATATATATATATATATATATATGTCGTGCCGAATATGTAAAACTGGTCAATTAGCAAGAACTCATTTAAAATTAATTCTAAAATTATCTCTTATACGTTTAAAGCTATATTTTTTTCATTAATGTTAATGTAAAAAAATTTAATTTTGCACCAAAAGAATCTTAGAAAACTTACCTAACCTTATTATAACAAGAACAATTTATTTTAGCCTAACCCAACTAAATATATTTTAGATTTGTTTATAATAATTTAATACTAAACAAACACAGTGAAATATATTTTTCTCGTTAGGTTCAGAATGATTTTGGCGAAATTACTGCATACGCAAATTTTCACTTGTCCTATATGGCAAGATGAGCGTTGCTATTTTAGCCAAGATCGCAAGTTCTGCCTATTCGGCACGACATATATATATATATATATATATATATATATATATATATATATATATATATATATATATATATATATATATATATATATATATATATATATATATATATATATATATATAGGGAGGATATCTTTAAGGATTCTAGGCTCATAGAATTCCACATACAAGTTGGTAAGCAACGGACTGAGTGGACTTCCCATGGCCATGCCTTGTCTTTGAACATAATATTTACCTTCAAATACGAACTTGCAGCCCGTCACACAAAACTTAATAAGTTCAATAATTAAGTTAGTGAGGGTAGGGCATGGAGAAGTTTATTAGTTCAGTTCCTCTTCCAGATACGTAAGCAAATCACGGACGACTCTAGTAAACAATGCTGTGACATCAATACTCACAAGAGTAAAGTCATGTGATACATCTAATTTCTGGAACCTCTCTGTAAGGTCAACATTATTTTGAACATGAGCATCCGAAATCCTTCCGACCATGGAGTTAGTATTTTACTAAGGGATAATGAAACGTACGAACATAAAATAACCCTCCCTAACAGGTCAACTCTCACTTCAATAAACGACTTTAAACGTTATTGAATGGGAATGATGAATTAATTAAATGTCTGTCAGGCAAATCAGCAACACTACCGTATCTTTATGGATTAGGAAATCCAGCCCGTCCTATTATAAATTCAGTAGGCTTAGTTGCATACAATCTATCCAAATGGCTGTTCTAATCCATCGTGTTGACAATTTAAATTTACAGTGTACAGTAAGTCAACTAGTGTGTTGTAATACACTCACTATTATTCCAGTCATGAATCTAGGTTTAACAGAAGTGTTTTCCTTATAATATTCTTGAGGAAAGGTTGGAGGGAGGGGGTAAAGGAGGTTTTGTGTGCGAGGGGCTTGGACTTCCAGCAGGCATGCATGAGCGTGTTTGATAGGAGTGAATGGAGACGAATGGTTTTTAATACTTGACGTGCTGTTGGAGTGTGAGCAAAGTAACATTTATGAAGGGATCCAGGGAAACCGGCAGGCCGGACTTGAGTCCTGGAGATGGGAAGTACAGTGCCTGCACTCTGAAGGAGGGGTGTTAATGTTGCAGTTTAAAAACTGTAGTGTAAAGCACCCTTCTGGCAAGACAGTGATGGAGTGAATGATGGTGAAAGTTTTTCTTTTTCGGGCCACCCTGCCTTGGTGGGAATCGGCCAGTGTGATAATAAAATAATTCTTGAGAGCTTTACGTATTTGTAGCCCAGAATATTTTCATGGTGAAATTAATAGGATATTCAACATAGCCACTAAAATGAGACATATCCTAGGGATTTTGTTGAAAATGCATTATTGGCAGCCAAGAAGACTTTCTACAGGATTGAACCTAGGGAAGTGCCTTCCTGGAAAAATATACTGGTTCTGCCTTACAATGAAAATATGGCCAGCCTTCACGATACATTAAAAAAGCTCAGTATAAATACTATTTTCAAGAAGAGAAGTTGACTAAGAATTCACTATCCAACATTGTTGTGGTGTTTATAAGGTCCCATGCACACTAAGTTCTCCTTCGTACGTTGGGCAGACAGGTAAACCACTTCCTATCAGGTCAGCCCAACATCAATACTCTATAAATAACAGAAGTCCTCAGGTTGTTCTTCAACTCTATATATCCTTGGTTAGGCCTCATTTAGACTATGCTGCTCGGTTCTGGTCACCGTATTACAGAATGGATATAAATGCTCTGGAAAACGTACAGAGGAGGATGACAAAGATGATCCCATGTATCAGAAATCTTCCCTATGAGGATAGACTGAATCTGCACTCTCTCGAAAGGCGTAGAATTAGGGGGGACATGATCGAGGTGTATAAATGGAAAACAGGAATAAATAAAGGGGATGTAAATAGCGTGCTGAAAATTTCCAGCCAAGACAGGACTCACAGCAATGGTTTCAAGTCGGAAAAATTCAGATTCAAGAAGGATATAGGAAAGCATAGGTTTGGTAATAGAGTTGTGGATGAGTGGAACAAACTCCCGAGTACAGTTATTGAGGCTAAAACGTTGTGTAGTTTTAAAAATAGGTTAGATAAATACATGAGTGGGTGTGGGTGGGTGTGAGTTGGGCCTGACTAGCTTGTGCTGCTGGGTCTGGTGCAGTGCTCCATCCTTGAGTGGAGATGACCAGACTGGGTGGTTCATTGGGCTAATCCCGGGGGGGGGTTCATTGGTCTAATCCGTGGGGGAACATGGACCTGCTCCGCATGTCTCAGTAGTAGTACCAGTTCCTAGTAACCAGTTACCAGTAACCAGTGTACCAGTAGATGACTCACTACCAACCATCTCTGCGTGAATCACTGTCTGTATTATATTGGTGCTGACCACAGCAGTATTTCAAACACCCCCTCACATATGGGTACTGGCGTTAGTCAGTCTTACGATAGAGAGCAGAGAGGCAGGTCACGGCTGTTTGGCGCTTCCCACACTATCCGTAATATACGTACTACCAGCCTACGTGAGCATTTCTTTACCCTATCCACGTGTTTGAACCCCACATGATAAATGGTGGCAACGGTGTGGGAGCGTGGATTTAAGCTTTTTTAAGGGTATTTCAAGACGTTAGAAGACTGTTTGTGAGTAGCCGGTGGGTCAAAAGGTGAACCGTCTCACCCATCTCCAGCTATTCGCTCCACTCACCACCTCCACCCTGTGTACTCCAGCCTGCAAGCCTGTTGCAGCCGTTTTTCAAGCTTCCTGGCTTAGTTCGTGTGCTAATTGCTTCAATCTCCGAGGGGTTGACCCGGATTTTGCAATTAAGCCAGTCAGTAAGCCAGACTGTGGAAGTGAATGCTAGTCAGCGTGCCTCAGCCTACCATCCAGCCTGTCTCCTGTCATCCACCTGCTCCTTCATGCTGTGTGCATCGTTACCCGTCTTCCAGTCAGCCATTCTCGTGGGTTAAGCCAGTCAGCCAACCCAGCTTCTAACCCAGCTGAGAGAGAGAAGTAAGCCACGCAAGTTCCTCTGAAGTATTGTTTCATATAGAGCTTTGTGCTCCCAGTTGAATGCAAAGAGTGTTCTTCACCATCCCTGTGGCATAGAGTGGCTTACAAGCCACCTTCGTGAGTGGTGAGAAGTGCGTGGCAGTGAGAGAGCACAGGGCCGTTCTGTTGCCCCCACCACCACCCGCCACCACGACCACCAGCCACCCACTTCATCTACCTGTGGCTGTTTGCACCCTTGTACCGGGTCCTAATACTGTTTTGGCTCACATAATTGGTCAAGATTGTAGCTGAGTGCCAACGATAAAGCCAGTTATGTGAGTTCACCGAGAAAGCGCATTTCTTCCGACAACAGTGAGTGTAGGAGGCGTCAGTCATCACCGCGCAGGACTTCCCCTTCACTCGCCACTCCATCTACTACTACAGACTCCAGTGATAATTTTCTGTTTAGAGACATTTTCTTGCATTTAAAGACATTTGCGTGTGTGAGACATTTACAGTGAATTTCTTGTGTACTCTAAGCCTTGTATTTTCAGTGTAGACTCAGTGTTTCTTTGACTCATTATTTTTGCAATATTTTTCAGTGTTTTCGCTCATCTCATATCTTTTTATCTGTTTTATTTTATGCTACTCTCTGTCTGTAGTAAGTATTATTGTGTAGTGTACCAGTCAGTCACTCCGTGTGAAGTAATTCATTATTTTTTTGTATTCTTTCAGCATTGTATTCTCCAGTATTTGTCATTGTAGTTCATGCAGTGATATTCACCCCAGTATACTAAATTATCCATTTATTTCTATGTGTACCTTTTTCTCGTATGCCAGCAGTGTCTCATTCCCTGATTTTTTTCGTAGACTGTGTACCATTATTTTTGCCAGCAAATTTTTGTCGTATCAGTCACAGCAAGATTTTGTTGTAAGAATATACTAAAATAATGAATATGTGATTAAGTGTTGTGTGCCCCGCCACTTGTAAGTGTTACACTTGCCTCACCACTTGTAAGTGTTACACTTGCCCCGCCACTTGTAAGTGTTACACTTCCAGTTTTGTTTCTTGTTTTATTTTTATTCATAATTTTTATATTTCTTTGAAGAAATTCACTCTTGATGTAATTTCATTTACTTTTAACATAAAGTGTTTTCTTTACTCTGTTTGAGTAAATTGTTTTGTCTAATTTACAATTAAGAGTTAAAGTGTTCAATCAGTTTTTCTTCATATTTTTATTTTATTATTTAACCTGAGTTTTCCCAGTGAGACTTTATTATTGCAGTGATTATTTCTACACCTTATTTTGTTGCACTTGTTCTGCAGTGAATTATTTTGTTGAACTTGTTCTGCAGTGACAGTGAATTATTTTCTTTTATTGATATTTTTATGCATTATTATTCTCAGTTCATTATTGCATCTTGTTTTTCATTTTATTAATTTTCTCAGTAGTAGTACCAGTTCCTAGTAACCAGTTACCAGTAACCAGTGTACCAGTAGATGACTCACTACCAACCGTCTCTGCGTGAATCACTGTCTGTATTATATTGCTGCTGACCACAGCAGTATTTCAAACACCCCCTCACATATGGGTACTGGGGTTAGTCAGTCTTACGATAGAGAGCAGAGAGGCAGGTCACGGCTGTTTGGCGCTTCCCACACTATCCGTAATATACGTACTACCAGCCTATGTGAGTATTTCTTTACCCTATCCACGTGTTCGAACCCCACATGATAAATGGTGGCAACGGTGTGGCAGCCATGTTGCCTGCCTGCCCAGGAGAGAGGGAGGGAGAAAGAGAGGGAAGGATGGGAAAAGGGGGGATGGAAAGGAGTAAGAAAGGGAGGGAAAGAGGAAGAAAGAGAGGGACGGGAGGAGGAAGACAGGGAGGGAAGGGGGAGGAACACGAACAAGGATTACTATCTATCCCAGCATGCAAGTCTCCAGTTGGTTACGTCCATCTACGTTCACAGATGAGTCGCAGGAATGTAAGGAAGTATTTCATCAATTTCAGGGTTGTTGAAGAATGGACTGACTTGGATGAGGAAGTGGTGGAGTAGAAATGATAAGACCTAGGTGGCCAGAGGCTAGTGATGACAAAGTAATCAATAAGGTGGGTCAAGAGCTAAGTCTCGGCCCCACAAACACAACTTGGTGAGTACGTGGAACATCAAGACATACATCAATGGTACACATGCAGCATCAAGGTAGGATCAGTACTGTTTCTGGTATATGTGAATGACTTAACAGATGGGACTGAGTCACATGTGTCCCTCATTGTTGTTGATGTAAAACTAATGAAGAAAATTATCAATAATGGTAGAATTTCCGACGAGTTGACAATGCTCCTGGAGAGCTCTGCACAGCCGTCATCAAAACCACAATAAAATGTCATGTTAGTTGCACCTGCGTCCATTTACTTAACATAATGAGGAAAATAAAAGCAGGTGAGGACAAAGAAAGACATGGAATAAATCTGAGGAAATTGCAAGGTTAGTCTGATAAGTAGTTACTCGAATTCAAGCCCAGAAAATGCAAGGTTAGGGAAGGGTCATGAAAACTAGACATGGAGTACACGCTCGAGGGACAGAGTCTGCACACCTTATTCAAAAACTAGGCTCTAGGATAGGGTTTGAGCATAGTGCCAAGCATATCGCCAGAGGCTTACATCAAGGGAATAACCAGTGAAGCCAATGCTCACCTGGTAAGTCGAAGAATGAGGCAATATTTGGGAATCTTTATTGGGGGAAATGCTTCTCCAGCCAGTGGCTTCTTCAGTCCGACACAGAGAAGGGCGTTTCCTCAATAAAGATGGCCAAAATCTGCAGAATGTCTCATTCTTCAACTTGTCTGCTTGGTAAACCATCTACATCTCATCTGGTAAATTTAAGAGCAGTCTTCAGGATCCTCTACAAAGATTCATTCATGACTCTCGACATGACTTATGTCCAGTTAGGTAAGGCTCGTCAGGAAACAGGACAAGTGTTTCCTGCCGCGGGTCTTAGTCATACTGACCCACCGTTGGAGCTTTTGATCATCAGACGGAGGCCTTCTGCTGGCTTACCGGTCCCCCCTTTAAAAATTATGGTCATAGTTATGACCAATTAGTAAGGCGCATCTTGCAGTATGCGCCTGACACATACTGAGTCACTACAGAAAGTGATATGCAACGAGGCTTGTTCCGAAACACAGTGTAGTGAGCCAGGAGAGGCTGACGAGAGTGACCCTGGTCACACTAGAAGACAGACAAAACATAATAGAAAATACGCAGAGGAATTGATATGGTAGAGAGATTGTTTAATGAAGGCAGAACCAGGAGCTACTACTTGAACCATGTTGTCCAGCAGGTACTGACATCAGTGATGTCAGCATGACAGAGGATGATCAGCATGACAGAAGTTGATGTCAGCCTCACGCTGTCATAAATGATAGAGTGTCTCAGTCCTCCATCACCTCCTCCAGAAGGGAGGGAGGGAGAAAGGGAAGGAGATACAAACACAACTCAGGGAGAGGGTGGCTGTGGGGGAAATGGTATAAAGAGGGAGCAAGGGACATGAGAGGAGAGGGAGGCAGGGAGGGAGGAAAGAGAGGGAGAGGCTTCATACAAGGAAGGAGCGAAACTGCAGACGTTGCATCTTGCTGCTTCCTGGAGGAACGCTGGTGAAAGTTGCAATGTAAGGGAGGGAGGGCAGGAAGGAGGGAGAGAAGGAGGTAAGAAGGGAGGGGAGGGAGGGAAGGAAGCTCGGAGGTAGGGAGCATGGGAGGCAAAGGAAAGAGAGAGAGGGAGAGGGAGGGAGGAAGGAGAGAGAAAGAGAGAGAGAGAGAGAGAGAGAGAGAGAGAGAGAGAGAGAGAGAGAGAGAGAGAGAGAGAGAGAGAGTTATCAATGTAGTATATTCACTCGCCTAAGATGATCCTCACTCGTGAATTATAGAAATTATCACAAGAATGATCGTGTCTATAATTGACCATCTGCTACCTGAGGTTCTACAAAAACCTCTCGTAGAGGTCCTTCATTACTGACTTCACATTGAATAATCTACGACCCTCATAGTGCAAGTTATAGACCTGGTCCAGCATATAAATATGTAAGGGAGTATAATTTAGGAGAGGGAATATAACTCAGGAGAGAAGGGAGTATAACTCAGGAGAGAAGGGAGAATAACTCAGGAGAGAAGGGAGTATAACTCAGGAGAGAAGGAACTATAATTCAGGAAGGGAGGGAAATATTATTCATTAAATAAATGGTGAGGTTGGTTGGTAATGGAGTTTCAAGCCTGTCGATCACACGAAGGTCATTAAGGCCGCAGGTTACTTTCTCACCATAAGACGAGAATACTTGAATTCCTAGAACTGTGATTAAAGTAAACTCTCGGTATATACAAGCTGAGAGAAATACACCTCTTGGTGTATATATACAATGTTGTTAATTTTGAAGGTCTGTGATGCATCTATTGTATGAGTCCTGCCCTCAGAAGTGCAGTGAAGATTTATGCTCTGGAGTACAGGTGGTGGTGAGTACAACTGTGTTGCAACACAGTTGTTCTCGAAGATTTGTTAAGTTATACCAAGAATTGTTAAGCTATAACAAGAACTGTTAAGTTATACCAAGAATTGTTAAGTTATGCCAAGATTTGTTAAGTTATACCAAGAACAGTTAAGTTATACCAAGAATTGTTAAGTTATACCAAGATTTGTTAAGTTATATCAAGAATTGTTAAGTTATACCAAGAATTGTTAAGTTATACCAAGAATTGTTAAGTTATACCAAGAATTGTTAAGTTATGCCAAGATTTGTTAAGTTATACCAAGAACAGTTAAGTTATACCAAGAATTGTTAAGTTATACCAAGATTTGTTAAGTTATATCAAGAATTGTTAAGTTATACCAAGAATTGTTAAGTTATACCAAGAATTGTTAAGTTATACCAAGAATTGTTAAGTTATGCCAAGATTTGTTAAGTTATACCAAGAATTGTTAAGCTATAACAAGAACTGTTAAGTTATACCAAGAATTGTTAAGTTATGCCAAGATTTGTTAAGTTATACCAAGAACAGTTAAGTTATACCAAGAATTGTTAAGTTATACCAAGATTTGTTAAGTTATATCAAGAATTGTTAAGTTATACCAAGAATTGTTAAGTTATACCAAGAATTGTTAAGTTATACCAAGAATTGTTAAGTTATACCAAGATTTGTTAAGTTATACCAAGAATTGTTAAGTTATACCAAGATTTGTTAAGTTATACCAAGAATTGTTAAGTTATACCAAGAATTGTTAAGTTATACCAAGAATAGTTAAGTTATACCAAGATTTGTTAAGTTATACCAAGATTTGTTAAGTTATACCAAGATTTGTTAAGTTATACCAAGAATAGTTAAGTTATACCAAGATTTGTTAAGTTATACCAAGATTTGTTAAGTTATACCAAGAATAGTTAAGTTATACCAAGATTTGTTAAGTTATACCAAGATTTGTTAAGTTATACCAAGAATAGTTAAGTTATACCAAGATTTGTTAAGTTATACCAAGATTTGTTAAGTTATACCAAGATTTGTTAAGTTATTCCAAGATTTGTTAAGTTATACCAAGATTTGTTAAGTTATACCAAGAATAGTTAAGTTATACCAATATTTGTTAAGTTATACCAAGATTTGTTAAGTTACAAAGAATAGTTAAGTTATACCAAGATTTGTTAAGTTATACCAAGATTTGTTAAGTTATACCAAGAATTGTTAAGTTATACCAAGAATAGTTAAGTTATACCAAGAATTGTTAAGTTACACCAAGAATAGTTAAGTTATACCAAGAATTGTTAAGTTATACCAAGAATTGTTAAGTTATACCAAGAATTGTTAAGTTATACCAAGAATTGTTAAGTTATACCAAGAATTGTTAAGTTATACCAAGAATTGTTAAGTTATACCAAGAATTGTTAAGTTACACCAAGAATTGTTAAGTTATACCAAGAATTGTTAAGTTACACCAAGAATTGTTAAGTTATACCAAGAATTGTTAAGTTATACCAAGAATTGTTAAGTTATACCAAGAATTGTTAAGTTATACCAAGAATTGTTAAGTTATACCAAGAATTGTTAAGTTATACCAAGAATTGTTAAGTTATACCAAGAATTGTTAAGTTATACCAAGAATTGTTAAGTTATACCAAGAATTGTTAAGTTATACCAAGAATTGTTAAGTTATACCAAGAATTGTTAAGTTATACCAAGAATTGTTAAGTTATACCAAGAATTGTTAAGTTATACCAAGAATTGTTAAGTTATACCAAGAATAGTTAAGTTATACCAAGAATTGTTAAGTTATACCAAGAATTGTTAAGTTATACCAAGAATTAAGGAAAGATCCTGGACTTCACCTTACGAAACAGACAAAGTAAATGCAATAATAATTATGGACAAGGTAGATTATAGTGGAAAAATAAACATGATATTAGAAGAAGGGGGAACTTAGGTGCCCTTTAACGTTTTAGTCACATTTTTGTATATTTTTAAATACATATTTCACATTAAAAAAAATAATTTAAAAATTCAAAAAAATATATTAATGAATATTTCATATTATTTTTTAAAACACGAGAACGTTAAATAAATAAGAGAAAATGTGTTGTCTACGTGGGTATTTTAGGGCACAAATGATATTACCTGGAGAGAGTTCCGGGGGTCAACGCCCCCGCGGCCCGGTCTGTGACCAGGCCGTAGAATTACCGACGAAATGTTATGTAAATGGACACAGGTGTAACTAATGTGACAATAAATTGTCACCTTAAAGAGAAAAAGTGTGACTAGTGAATGGTTCAAGTGGGACAGAAACGTCGTCAAAAGTTTGTGTCTCCTATGTGCGGGTTATTTGTGAAAAGTTACATTAGTTGCATCTGTGACCATTTACCTGACATGCAATAATCGCGAACAAGCGATACAAGATGCAGAGCAACCACCCGAGGAGTTGAATTATAGCTCTAGGCCTTTCGTGGTGCAATCAGCATATCAGGAGCCTGCAATGTTGCAGGAAATCCAGGTAGATAAATTCAAGGGAACGAATCTAGCTAGAGTCGCTCTCTTGAACGGATCTACCTGGACTTCCTACTTATTTCTGCAACATTGCAAGCTCCTGATGATGTGTTGATTGCAACACAAAAGGCCTAGAGCTATCATTCAACTCCCCCCGTGGTTGTTTTGCATCTTACATAACATACTATGTCACAGACTTGTGAGGTTAGGCAAGGTTTGTCAGGAAACAGGACAAGTGTTTCTTAATGCTGGTCTTAGTCATATAATGACCCGCCGTTGAAGGTTCTGGTAATCTGACCGAGGCCTTCCGCGGGCTTACCGGTCCACCCCCTTTAAAAGTTATGGTCATAGTTATAACCATTTTATAGAGTCTTGTTGCTCTACCACCCAGCACTCGATCCTCATTAGCACATAAATAAAAAAGATTATTTCGTACATTGTCATTACTATAATTTTCCTGAGTTGCTAGACACGGTCGCGGGTCGGGTAGAATTGATTGGCGAGGTTGTTATGAGCCGTGGGCTGTGTTTTGCCCACACCTGATCTGCGGTATACTTCCCTCCTCCCGTCCCACCCACACCTGATCTGCGGTATACATTCCTCCTCCCGTCCCACCCACACCTGATCTGCGGTATACTTTCCTCCTCCCGTCCCTGGATACCACCAAGGGCTGATTTCCAGAGTTTTTCTACTCTCGCAGCCTAACAGTCAGTGGCCTGGCAGACACTAGCAACAGTCAGTGGCCTGGAAGACACCAGCAACAGTCAGTGGCCTGGCAGACACTAGGAACAGTCAGTGGCCTGGAAGACACTAGCAACAGTCAGTGGCCTGGAAGACACTAGCAACAGTCAGTGGCCTGGCCGACACTAGCAACAGTCAGTGGCCTGGAAGACACTAGCAACAGTCAGTGGCCTGGCAGACACTAGCAACAGTCAGTGGCCTGGAAGACACCAGCAACAGTCAGTGGCCTGGCAGACACTAGCAACAGTCAGTGGCCTGGCAGACACTAGCAACAGTCAGTGGCCTGGAAGACACCAGCAACAGTCAGTGGCCTGGCAGACACTAGCAACAGTCAGTGGCCTGGAAGACACTAGCAACAGTCAGTGGCCTGGAAGACACTAGCAACAGTCAGTGGCCTGGCAGACACTAGCAACAGTCAGTGGCCTGGAAGACACTAGCAACAGTCAGTGGCCTGGAAGACACTAGCAACAGTCAGTGGCCAGGAAGACACTAGCAACAGTCAGTGGCCAGGAAGACACTAGCAACAGTCAGTGGCCAGGAAGACACTAGCAACAGTCAGTGGCCTGGAAGACACTAGCAACAGTCAGTGGCCTGGCAGACACTAGCAACAGTCAGTGGCCTGGCAGACACTAGCAACAGTCAGTGGCCTGGAAGACACTAGCAACAGTCAGTGGCCTGGCAGACACTAGCAACAGTCAGTGGCCTGGCAGACACTAGCAACAGTCAGTGGCCTGGAAGACACTAGCAACAGTCAGTGGCCTGGCAGACACTAGCAACAGTCAGTGGCCTGGAAGACACTAGCAACAGTCAGTGGCCTGGAAGACACTAGCAACAGTCAGTGGCCTGGAAGACACTAGCAACAGTCAGTGGCCTGGCAGACACTAGCAACAGTCAGTGGCCTGGAAGACACTAGCAACAGTCAGTGGCCTGGCAGACACTAGCAACAGTCAGTGGCCTGGAAGACACTAGCAACAGTCAGTGGCCTGGAAGACACTAGCAACAGTCAGTGGCCTGGAAGACACTAGCAACAGTCAGTGGCCTGGCAGACACTAGCAACAGTCAGTGGCCTGGAAGACACTAGCAACAGTCAGTGGCCTGGAAGACACTAGCAACAGTCAGTGGCCTGGCAGACACTACACCAGACTCAACTTTCTCTTCTCTGTAATCAATACAACTTTCTAGATAACTTCTTAATAGTTACCACATTATATACCGTTATTGTTATACCAGTAACTGTTATAACAGTTACTGTTACAACAATAACTGTTACAACAGTAACTGTTACAACAGTAACTGTTACAACAGTAACGGTTACAACAGTAGCTGTCACAACAGTAACTGTTACAACAATAACTGTTACAACAGTAACTGTTACAACAATAACTGTTACAACAGTAACTGTTACAACAGTAGCTGTCACAACAGTAACTGTAGCAACAGTAACTGTTACAACAGTAACTGTTACAACAGTAACTGTTACAACAGTAACTGTTACAACAGTAGCTGTCACAACAGTAACTGTTACAACAGTAACTGTTACAACAGTAACTGTTACAACAGTAACTGTTACAACAGTAACTGTCACAATAGTAACTGTTACAACAGTACCTGTCACAACAGTACCTGTCACAACAGTAACTGTCACAACAGTAACTGTTACAACAGTACCTGTCACAACAGTAACTGTTACAACAGTAACTGTTACAACAGTAACTGTTACAACAGTAACTGTCACAACAGTAACTGTCACAACAGTAACTGTTACAACAGTAACTGTTACAACAGTAACTGTTACAACAGTAACTGTTACAACAGTAACTGTTACAACAGTAACTGTTATACCAGTAACTGTTACACCAGTAACTGTTATAACAGTAACTGTTATACCAGTAACTGTTACAACAGTAACTGTTACAACAGTAATTGTTACAACAGTAACTGTTACAACAGTAACTGTTACAACAGTAACTGTTATACCAGTAACTGTTACAACAGTAACTGTTACAAAAGTAACTGTTACAGCAGTAACTGTTACAACAGTAACTGTTAAACCAGTAACTGTTACAACAGTAACTGTTATACCAGTAACTGTTACAACAGTAACTGTTACAAGAGTAACTGTTACAACAGTAGCTGTTACAACAGTAACTGTTACAACAGTAACTGTTACAACAGTAACTGTTACAACAGTAGCTGTTACAACAGTAACTGTTACAACAGTAACTGTTACAACAGTAACTGTTACAATAGTAACTGTTACAACAGTAACTGTTACAACAGTAACTGTTACAACAGTAACTGTTACAACAGTAACTGTTATACCAGTAACTGTTACAACAGTAACTGTTACAACAGTAACTGTTATACCAGTAACTGTTACAACAGTAACTGTTACAACAGTAACTGTTACAACAGTAACTGTTACAACAGTAACTGTTACAACAGTAACTGTTAAACCAGTAACTGTTACAACAGTAACTGTTATACCAGTAACTGTTACAACAGTAACTGTTACAACAGTAACTGTTACAACAGTAACTGTTACAACAGTAGCTGTTACAACAGTAACTGTTACAACAGTAACTGTTACAACAGTAACTGTTACAACAGTAACTGTTACAACAGTAACTGTTACAACAGTAACTGTTACAACAGTAACTGTTACAATAGTAACTGTTACAACAGTAACTGTTGCAACAGTAACTGTTATAACAGTAGCTGTTACAACAGTAACTGTTACAACAGTAACTGTCACAACAGTAACTGTTACAACAGTAACTGTTACAACAGTAACTGTTACAACAGTAACTGTTATACCAGTAACTGTTACAACAGTAACTGTTACAACAGTAACTGTTATACCAGTAACTGTTACACCAGTAACTGTTATAACAGTAACTGTTATACCAGTAACTGTTACAACAGTAACTTACAACAGTAACTGTTACAACAGTAACTGTTACAACAGTAACTGTTATACCAGTAACTGTTACAACAGTAACTGTTACAAAAGTAACTGTTACAGCAGTAACTGTTACAACAGTAACTGTTAAACCAGTAACTGTTACAACAGTAACTGTTATACCAGTAACTGTTACAACAGTAACTGTTACAACAGTAACTGTTACAACAGTAACTGTTACAACAGTAGCTGTTACAACAGTAACTGTTACAACAGTAACTGTTACAACAGTAACTGTTACAACAGTAGCTGTTACAACAGTAGCTGTTACAACAGTAACTGTTACAACAGTAACTGTTACAACAGTAACTGTTACAATAGTAACTGTTACAACAGTAACTGTTACAACAGTAACTGTTACAACAGTAACTGTTACAACAGTAACTGTTACAATAGTAACTGTTACAACAGTAACTGTTATACCAGTAACTGTTACAACAGTAACTGTTACAACAGTAACTGTTATACCAGTAACTGTTACAACAGTAACTGTTACAACAGTAACTGTTACAACAGTAACTGTTACAACAGTAACTGTTAAACCAGTAACTGTTACAACAGTAACTGTTATACCAGTAACTGTTACAACAGTAACTGTTACAACAGTAACTGTTACAACAGTAACTGTTACAACAGTAGCTGTTACAACAGTAACTGTTACAACAGTAGCTGTTACAACAGTAACTGTTACAACAGTAACTGTTACAACAGTAACTGTTACAACAGTAACTGTTACAATAGTAACTGTTACAACAGTAACTGTTACAACAGTAACTGTTATAACAGTAACTGTTACAACAGTAACTGTTACAACAGTAATTCACTGGGTTTGATTACACTTCCATATTAATTAAAATTTATGTCAATATTTTTAGTACATCTTTTATCTTGTTACTGACATTCTGAGTTTGTTTTTTTTAGGATCAAACTTTTATTGACGTAGACAACAGTCTTTATATACTTTAATTTTATCAAAAATGTTTTATACCCTTTGTCCTCCCTAGTTCCTTCACCCATTTACGTCCTTCTGCCTCTTTCTTCCTTCCCTCTTTCCCGGGGCTCAGGCTAACTTCTCTATTTCTTCTCTACAAAATTTTTCGTTTAAAACTTGAGAACTTCAGTATATGTTGATGCTGGGTGTGCATCCTAATGTATTCCTTCTGGTTCTTTGTAAGAAATGTCATTATAAAGGCGTTGGAAGTTTGGTGGACATCTGAGTGTACTAAACAGAAGGAAAGTTCTGGCGTCCCAGGTGCCACCATTAATCGTGTCATACTCAACTAATTAGACAAGAAGCAGAAAATAATGGCTGTTGGTGTATTGTTTGATCTTAGTCGCTCTCTGTTGGTGTATTGTTTGATCTTAGTCGCTCTCTGTTGGTGTATTGTTTGATCTTAGTCGCTCTCTGTTGGTGTATTGTTTGATCTTAGTCGCTCTCTGTTGGTGTATTGTTTGATCTTAGTCGCTCTCTGTTGGTGTATTGTTTGATCTTAGTCGCTCTCTGTTGGTGTATTGTTTGATCTTAGTCACTCTCTGTTGGTGTATTGTTTGATCTTAGTCGCTTTCTGTTGGTGTATTGTTTGATCTTAGTCGCTCTCTGTTGGTGTATTGTTTGATCTTAGTCGCTCTCTGTTGGTGTATTGTTTGATCTTAGTCACTCTCTGTTGGTGTATTGTTTGATCTTAGTCACTCTCTGTTGGTGTATTGTTTGATCTTAGTCGCTCTCTGTTGGTGTATTGTTTGATCTTAGTCGCTCTCTGTTGGTGTATTGTTTGATCTTAGTCACTCTCTGTTGGTGTATTGTTTGATCTTAGTCACTCTCTGTTGGTGTATTGTTTGATCTTAGTCGCTCTCTGTTGGTGTATTGTTTGATCTTAGTCACTCTCTGTTGGTGTATTGTTTGATCTTAGTCACTCTCTGTTGGTGTATTGTTTGATCTTAGTCGCTCTCTGTTGGTGTATTGTTTGATCTTAGTCGCTCTCTGTTGGTGTATTGTTTGATCTTAGTCGCTCTCTGTTGGTGTATTGTTTGATCTTAGTCACTCTCTGTTGGTGTATTGTTTGATCTTAGTCACTGTTGGTGTATTGTTTGATATTAGTCGCTCTCTGTTGGTGTATTGATTAATCTTAGTCGCTCTCTGTTGGTGTATTGATTAATCTTAGTCGCTCTCTGTTGGTGTATTGGTTAATATTAGTCACTCTCTGTTGGTGTATTGGTTAATATTAGTCACTCTCTGTTGGTGTATTGTTTGATCTTAGTCACTCTCTGTTGGTGTATTGTTTGATCTTAGTCGCTCTCTGTTGGTGTATTGATTAATCTTAGTCGCTCTCTGTTGGTGTATTGTTTAATCTTAGTCGCTCTCTGTTGGTGTATTGGTTAATATTAGTCACTCTCTGTTGGTGTATTGTTTGATCTTAGTCGCTCTCTGTTGGTGTATTGGTTAATATTAGTAGCTCTCTGTTGGTGTATTGTTTGATCTTAGTCGCTCTCTGTTGGTGTATTGGTTAATATTAGTAGCTCTCTGTTGGTGTATTGTTTGATCTTAGTCGCTCTCTGTTGGTGTATTGTTTAATCTTAGTCGCTCTCTGTTGGTGTATTGGTTAATATTAGTCACTCTCTGTTGGTGTATTGTTTGATCTTAGTCGCTCTCTGTTGGTGTATTGGTTAATATTAGTAGCTCTCTGTTGGTGTATTGTTTGATCTTAGTCGCTCTCTGTTGGTGTATTGGTTAATATTAGTAGCTCTCTGTTGGTGTATTGTTTGATCTTAGTCGCTCTCTGTTGGTGTATTGTTTGATCTTAGTCGCTCTCTGTTGGTGTATTGTTTGATCTTAGTCGCTCTCTGTTGGTGTATTGGTTAATATTAGTCACTCTCTCGCTTCTCTATAGTTCAAGGTGAAGGGCAGCAGTAGTAGGTGGCGATTTTAACAAAGTTAGTAAAACTGATCACACCTGACAACTTCACAAATAAGACGACGGGATTTTGACAGGTTGATAAATTTAATGCCAAGGCCTTGATGACCAACACGATGGTAGAGATACTCATCAGTCGAGGAGGTGAGTGACTCGTGACTCGTGAGTGACTAGTGAGTGGACACTCAAGACCTGCAACACCATGGATGTGCAATACCATGGATGTGAAACACCCAGGACCAGCAACATCCTAGACGTACAACACCATGGACGTGCAACACCTTGGACGTGCAACACCTTGGACGTGCAACATAATGGACGTGCAACACTTATCTGATAAAGGCGATGCTTCTAAATAAAAGTAGGAAGTCCTAACCTAACCCTGTGTTGACAGAGACAGAGACAGAGACAGACAGAAAGGTGAAGAACGTACACGTACAACTTGGCCGTGGGAAAGAGGAAACTGGCCAGCCCTTTGCTCTAAGCTCGCCACCTCTGAATTGAATGATCTTCTCCAAGGTGATGTTGACAACCAAGTGAATGCCTTAACTGTACACATCCTTAATCTAATAAAAACACATTCCTCAGCTGCAGTATGTGACGAAGCCTACAGATCAGCTTTGGTTCAGCTTTCGTTGTAGAGAGGCTGTTACTGCTAAGTACAGGGTTCGGAGTAGGTATATGAGGCATCCCACTGCCTATCATAGGAATCTGCTCAGACAAGCCTGCAGGCATATGGGTGAAGTTCAAAAGTGGGCCATCTCTAAATGGGAGGTTGACACAAAAAGAAAGCTGGCGTCAGGTAGAGTGGGATCCAAAACCTGGTGGTCCTTGGACAAGGATCAACAAGATTATTCACCTGATGAAATTACTCCACCTGGTACCATCTCTACTAGCAGTCAGGAGAAAGCTAACCTCTTTACCGAACACTCGGCTGTCAAGATGCAAGTTCCTGATCCAGATAGGGTACCTCCTTGGCTAGCCACAAGAACTGTGTCAAAGTTGTCAGTGGTGACAATAAGGCAGGGTGAAGTGCATCTTCTTAAATCAATGGACCAAGAAAAGGCTGTTGGCCCAGATAGGGTGGGCTCTAGACTGTTGAGTAGATGTGCAGACCACGTAGCATCACCTCTAACTCGCGTCTATCAGCACTGCCTAGCACAGTATAAATGACCTCTGTAGAAAGAGGCAAATGTAGTTCCTGTTCACAAAAAGAAGAGCAGAGCGGAAATCAACAACTACAGACCAGTGTCACTTCTGTCAGTCACTGGCAAGATTCTTGAGACAATTTCACGGCAGATGACAGCGTTTTCCGACTACCACTCACTTATTTGTGACCGTCAATACGGCTTCAGGAAAGGCCACTTGTGCTGATCCGCTGTTAAATCTCTCCACTATGTGGCACCAGTCACTGGATGAATCCAAGGTCGGCTGTGTAGTAGCGTTGGATATCGCTAGTGCTTTCGACCGAGCATGGAACCAGGGGCTCTTGGCAAAACTGCAAGGACTAGGAGTCGCTGGCTTTGCACTATACCTCTTCTGAGGTAGATCTCTAAGCGTAGTTCTTAACGAGACAGAGCCAACAAGGCACTCTACTGGTGCAAGTGTTCCACAGGGAAGTGTGCTTGGGCCATTGTTATGGAATGTACTCTGATATTTACTTATCTAAAAGAGGAAATGCCAGCTGCTCTTAGTTATATCAAATACCAGATTACAGCTATATCAGACCGAGGAAAAGGAATGCAGGTAAAAAACAAATGAAAAACAAATGATGGTAGTGGTAAGAATAAATGGGGGGGACCTGGTACCCGGGGACGTAAATTGATATCCTTGGGGTGAAATTTTACTCCAAACTATGAAGAACCATGTTGTAAAGCTTGTAAACAAGGCGGCCAGGAACCTTACAGCACTTAGACGTGTCTCGCACCTGCTCGACAGTAGAGGTTGCAAGATTCTGTACGAGGCACAAGTACGCTCACAGCTTAAGTATGCTGCCTTTCTTGGATTGCTTGGCCCCATCTCATCTACGACCTCTTCACAGAATAAAGGACAGAGCAAGACGACTCATTTCTCGCCCGGACCCAGCCTGTATTAATGTCATTTTAGCAGAGCATTCAACCAACACATGAGGAATATGGGTGACCTTACTGTTATGTACAAGACCAACACTGTCAAAGTACCACACTTGGCTCCACACCGAGGACAGCAAGAAGTGAGCTTCTACACAACAGGACGGGCAGCCAGCAACAACACTCTGAAAATCTCAAGAACATCACTTCATCCGAGATCATTTATTCGTAGAATGACTCGAATCTGAAACACATTCGTACAGCATGATGGCATCAACGAAATAAAGTCAGTTGTTGGAATGAAATCGCTGGTCCACAGATGGCTCCAACTTCATCCTGTTCACTATTTGTATGTCTCATAATAAAAAGGCTTTAAAATGAACTGATGCAGGTAACAGCTCTTAGCTTGTAAATAAATTAGGAACTCTTAACCTAACCTTGTAAAACCTTGTGAAAGAGAGAGAGAGAGAGAGACGTCAGGAGGTAGGGAAAAGGGGTTAACCTCTCATCAACCAAAACTATAATCAAGACAAAGGCTTCAAGGTCCCTCCTTGTCTGCGCCACGCCCCCTCACCCCCTCTATAGGGAGACCAGGAGGAGGGGAGAGGAGGGGGAAGGGGAGGTGAATATGAATAAGGAAGGAAGAGAGGGGGAGAGAGAGAGGGGGAGGGGAAGAGAGTACCTGGATGAGACGACGCCAGACTGTCGTGGGTAGTATTTGAGCAGACTCGATGTTACTATCATTACTACTGCTACTACCACTACTACTACTGTGGTAATCAGTCCCTCAGTCTGGAGCCGATGTGTGCAGTTCTTCACACGTGAGAAATGTACATTTCTTCTTACACAGGATGTGAAACAGACTCAAGAATCATGGTAATCAGGAATCTGATGTCTGATGTATAGGCATCCGTAATAAGGCTATCACAGCACCTGGATTTACTTGACGTAGTGTAAGCAACAGGAGACAGAAGCGTTACAGGAAGCTGGTATATCAAACCATAAGATTCTTATTGTGGCTAGCTGGTCTAGTGGCTAACGCGACGGGCTGGAGTTTTGAGACTCTATGACCGCGGGTTCAATCCCGGCCGGGGGTATGGTTTGTTTGCAATCGTGTCATTACGATTTCTTGAGTCAAGCTGGTGTATGTTTACCCTACGGAATGTAATACACTTGTGCACCGCTGTAACATTTTATCAGGACACGCGAAAGATGCGCCATATATAGGTGAAGTTATGTCAGGTGCGGGAGGCGCCAGGTTAATGAAGTTGTTGGTCTAAGGCCTGTTTTCGAGAGCATCTACCAAAGAGCTGGCACTCGTGGAGAGCTCTCGCTCTGTCTGATGCGGCCCTACGTAAGGACAATACCTTTGCCTTAGGCACCAATCTTGGCTCTGGGCTACCTTCGTTCGCGTCCGTCTGGATGAACCCTTACACTAATAATCTACGGTCTAGCCTGCAAGGCGTCTACGTCTTCTGCATTGCTTCAGCCTTCTCGACAACCACAGGCAAGGTGGAGTGCTTCACGCCAGCTTCCTTCAACACAGAACATAGTTGTTACAGTGTCGCCAGCAATTTCCCTAGCAGGAGCTATTTGAAACAGACTGGGTAGGTATACTGTCTACAGTGATGCGTTGGTCAGGTCACCTGACCAAACAAAGGAACCGGAATGTTAATGATCAACGAATCCAATTACACATCTAAATTTTACAAGCTGCTGGACAATCACAATACTTACGAAACGCTACAAGAGCGACTAGTAGTTACAAAAGGCCTCTAAGACTGTTCTTCAGCGAGCTCGACACGTCCCCCATAAGACAGATCATGACAAAAAGCTTCATATCTTCTGCCTGGTAAACATGAACTCGGCAGGTTACATGATCTTCCAAAACCCATGAACCTAACATCCCCACTTAGACCCATCACCTTAGGCAGTGGAAGTGAGCCACACAGACACGCGGGTCTGCTCGCTAAGTACATTTCAGAATTACTGGGAATAATATGCTAAGCCAACTTAAAACACTCGGAAGACCTCATCTCACACACGTACACTATCAACGTCTTAGACACGAACCTGACCAGTTTCAACATCGCCTCGTTGATTACCAGTGTACCCACCACACAGCCCTTACGGCACCATGGCAGAAAATTAGCGACAGCATGGACACCCTTGTTCTAAACAAATTAGTCGTTAATCTAGTAGAATAATATACACTCTGTTACACAGCAACAGGGAATTATTCTAAGCTTGCCTAACCTACAGGCATGACCTACTTACACTAGTGAATTTGTCCAATGGTGACTCCGCCTCCTCCTGCTTCTACTCACCTGACTGCAGTATATAAGCCACTTCTTCCAACATATTCTATACTTTTCTCAAGATTGATGGACTGAACACATCCACTCCATCCTCAGTCACCGATTACTTCAAACTCCTCCTCTCTTTACACCATTCTTCTTTGTATTGGACTGATGAAGCCACTATGTGGCGAAACGTTTCCTCAATAAAAATTCCCATATTAGTTACCTTTCTTGGACAATTTAACATTTCGAACCTTTTCACTAAAATCATCAGCACAGAACCAATCCTCAAGCTCACCCTGGCAGTAGATAAAGAGATGTTCTGATGTAAAAACTGACGAGATCCTGGTTTTCATGGTTATACACCAGTCAAGTAATAAAGATAATCTCCTGTGTTAGTACTTCCATCACCACACTAGCACTATGATAACAGTCATAATTACATTCTCCTTGAGAGCTTATAGGATCTCCAGCCCGACCGTCCTCGAAGAAGTGTACTCACATATCCAGCGTATATTAATCTGTCTACAGTTTCCTTCACACTATAACAATGGTTGTAGGTGGTGAGTGCAACGCATCGCCAACACAACAGCTTAAGAAAGACCCACTAGAGGTACATGGTCCTGTGTGAGGACGCAGCCAGTAACGTGCCTAATGCCTAATATTTTGTAGTGTTGAACACGTTTCTTCATTACAAAGGCTATTCTTACACTTTTACTAAGGCCTCGTTTAGATCATGAGGTGCAGTGTTCCTCTATACTGCAAAATGGATATAAATTTATGGGAGAACTTGCAGAAGACGATGATACAATTAATCGATGGGATAGGAAACTTGTCCTACGAAGAAAAATTGAGAACCCTGAGCCTAAACTTTCTAGAAGACATATAGCAAAGGAATATACGATTGATGGTTGATACGATGATGGGTTTAGAGCAGGTCGCTCCTGCCTGTCCCAACTACTGGATCACTACGACAAGGTCCTTGATGCACTAGAAGACAAAAGGAATGCAGATGTAATATACACAGACTTCGTAAAAGCCTTCGACAAGTGTGACCATGGCGTTATAGCGCGCAAAATGCGTGCTAAAGGAATAACAGGAAAAGTTGGTAGATGGATCTATAACTTCGTCACATATAGAACACAAAGAATAATAGTCAACAGAGTAAAGTCTGAGGCGGCTACGGTGAAAAGCTCTGTTCCGCAAGGCACATTACTCGCTCCCATCTTGTTCCTCATCCTCATTTCTGACATAGACAAGGATGTAAGCCACAGCACCGTGTCTTCCTTTGCAGATGACACCCGAATCTGCACGACAGTGTCTTCCATTGCAGACACTGCAAGGCTCCAGGCGGACATCAACCAAATCTTTCAATGGGCTGCAGAAAACAATATGAAGTTCAACGATGAGAAATTTCAATTACTCCGATATGGTAAATATGAGGAAATTAAAACTTCATCAGAGTACAAAACAAATTCCAGCCACACAATAGAGCGAAAAACTACCGTCAAAGACCTGGTTGTGATCATGTCGGAGGATCTCACCTTCAAGGACCATAACATTGTATCAATCGCATCTGCTAGAAAAATGACAGGATGGGTAATGAGAACCATCAAAACTAGGAATGCCAAGCACATGATGACACTCTTCAGGTCGCTTGTTCTATCTAGGCTGGAATATTGCTGCACACTAACAGCACCTTTCAAGGCAGGTGAAATTGCTGACCTAGAAAATGTACAGAGAACATTCATGGCGCACATAACGGAGATAAAACACCTCAATTACTGGGAGCGCTTGAAGTTCCTGAACCTGTATTCCCTGGAACGCAGGCGGGAAAGATACATGATTATATACACCTGGAAAATCCTAGAGGGACTAGTACCGAACTTGCACACGAAAATCATTCTTTCCGAAAGCAAAAGACTTGGCAGACGATGCACCATCCCCCCAATGAAAAGCAGGGGTGTCACCATCACGCTAAGAGACAACACAATAAATGTCAGGGGCCCAAGACTGTTCAACTGCCTCCCAGCATACATAAGGGGGATTACCAATAGACCCGTGACTGTCTTCAAGAAGGCACTAGACAAGCACCTAAAGTCGGTACCTAACCAGCCGGGCTGTGGCTCGTACGTTGGATTGCGTGCAGCCAGCAGTAACAGCCTGGTTGATCAGGCTCTGATCCACCATGAGGCCTGGTCACAGACCGGGCCGCGGGGGCGTTGAGCCCCGGAACTCTCTCCAGGTAAACTCTCTCTCCCCAGGTAAGATGGCTGGCAAGTGTGAGAAATCAGGGAAGTCAACTGATTTCCCGTAACCACTAGGAGAAAGGGAAGGGGGCTGAGGTATGAGAATATGTATGTAATATGTATACTTACTCGATGTTGCCACATTTCCTTTATCCACTTTTAATTTCTAAAACTAATTTAGTAATGAAGCTTCTATAGGTTAAAATTACCAGGTTTTATAAGTATTTAAGCTAAGCTAGAGCTAGACATACATAATTTAGTTTAGTATCTACAGTTACCTTTCACAGCCCACACAAATTGACAATAGCGATCACAACCATACATCTATTCTACACAACAAGTATAAACGAAGGAGATATACAACGGGTATTGAGACAAAACAATCTAAATAATATATTTAAGTTGGATAAATTCAGGTTTAGAAAGGATAAATGAAGCAATATGTGCAAGGTGTTTACAGAGGGCGGGATGAGACTGACTACTACCGCTAACACCTCTATTAAAAAAAAAAAATATCGGTATTTTTAAAGACAGAATAAAAGTGTCACCGTGCTGGAGCTGCGACAAAATCTATGTGGGAGAAACGTCAATGACCTCAAGAATGCTTGGCATAATTTCAGATATACAGGAGAGATATATAAGAACAGCCACGCTACTGTAATGTACTGCAGTTTGGCCAACCTCATCTATAAATATTCACATAGACGTTGTTGGCGTCGAATTAGCAGTTATCATTTTGGTTAATACAATTGTGCAGAACACCGGGAGTCTGAATATTTCAAAAGTTTAAGCTAAAGTGGTGGTGAGGTACCAAGGCAAGACACGGCTGATAAGTCATACTATTGTTCTTCACACGCCTCGGCTACATTACACCTCGCATTCTCCCCTTCCCCTACCTATATTTTCTCATGATTTCCTTACGCTGTCTTGGACTGCAAACGCTCCGGGTGAGCCAAACATATCCTGATAAGTTTCCAGAGGTACTTGTAGTATACTGAGTATAATACAAACTCTAATCACACAATAGAGCGGAAAAGTAATGTGAAGGACGTGGGGGTGGTAATGTCTGAGGACCTCACCTTCAAGAATCACAACAATGCCACTATCACATCTGCGAGGAAACTGATAGGAGGGATAATGAGAACATTCAAGACAAGAGATGCCAAGCCAATGATGATCCTTTTAAAATCACTTGTTCTCTCTAGAATGGAATACTGCTGTACACTAACAGAATGTAGAGTACCATTACTGCACATATAAGTTCCATCAAACACCTTAACTAGTGGGAACGCTTGAAAGCACTTGACTTGTACTCACTGGAGCGCTGACGAGAGAGATACTTCATAATCTACACGTGGAAAATTCTAGAAGGACTGGTCCCTAATCTGCATACAGAAATCACTCCCTACGAAAGCAAAAGACTGGGCAGGCGATGCAATATATCCCCAGTGAAAAGCCTTTAGTACACTAAGAAAAAACAATAAGTGTCCGGGGCCCAAGACAGTTCAACAGCCTCCCACCAGCCATAAAGGGAATTACTAATAGACCCCTTGTTGTCTTCAAGAGGGAGCTGGACAGATACCTAAAGTCAAAGCCAGATCAGCCAGGCTGTGGTTCGTACGGTGGACTACGTGCGGCCAGCAGTAACAGCCTAGTTGATCAGGCCCTGAGCCACGGTGAGGTCTGGTCATGGACTGGGTCTCGGGGGCGTTGATCCTCGGAATACCCTCCAGGAAGACTCCAGATAGGTAGGTAGACACAAACATCAGTTCCCATGATCTACACTGACACAGACTCACCAAAACAATTATACATACATGATTCCTGATTATCACTAGACTTACTGAGTGGTGGTGGTAACACTAATGATTGGTGGTGGTAACACTGGTGATTGGTGGTGGTAACACTGGTGAGTGGTGGTGGTAACACTGATGATTGGTGGTGGTAACACTGGTGAGTGGTGGTGGTAACGCTGCCTGGCTTCTTAGCTGAAGGTAAACAGCCACCAAGACATCTCAGGCGAGACCAGTAGCATCAACACCATGAAGTAGGAGTTGGAGTAGGTGGTGGTGGTGGTGGTGGTGGTGGTGGTGGTGGTGGTGGTGGTGGTGACGACGACTTAGTATACACGACACACTCGACCTTAAAGTACTGATCATAATATCATGAGAGAGTTATTATGGGTGAGTGAAGACGTGGAGGCACGAGGCTGGGCATCTCTCCCTCACCCATCACATCTTCTTGGAAGACGCCAAGGCTGATGTCTCTCAGCTTCAACAATAGTATATAACAAAAAAAACACAATATCGTGACTGGAATAATACACAAATAACCTGCACATAGGAGAGGAGCTTACCACGACGTTTCAGCCGACTTGGACCATTTACAAAGTGAATTTACAAATGTCCCAAGCCGGACCGAAACGTTCTCGTAAGCTCCTTTCTCCTATGAGAGGGTTATTTGTGTATTATTCAAGAATAGTAGTGAGTAGCACCTTCCTAGCATGGACCAGTTGCACCTTCCTAGCATGCTTCAACAATAGACCAGTAACCTGCACATAGGAGAGGAGCTTCCTCAGCCATGGACCAGAATTTACAAATAGCACCTTCAAGAATAGTAGTGAGTAGCACCTTCCTAGCATGGACCAGTTGCACCTTCCTAGCATGGATCAGTTGCACCTTCCTAGCATGGACCAGTTGCACCTTCCTAGCATGGACCAGTAGCACCTTCCTAGCATGGACCAGTAGCACCTTCCTAGCATGGACCAGTTGCACCTTCCTAGCATGGACCAGTAGCACCTTCCTAGCATGGACCAGTAGCACCTTCCTAGCATGGACCAGTAGCACCTTCCTAGCATGGACCAGTAGCACCTTCCTAGCATGGACCAGTTGCACCTTCCTAGCATGGACCAGTAGCACATTCCTAGCATGGACCAGTTGCACCTTCCTAGCATGGACCAGTAGCACCTTCCTAGCATGGACCAGTAGCACCGGCCTAGCATGGACCAGTTGCACCTTCCTAGCATGGACCAGTAGCACATTCCTAGCATGGACCAATTGCACCTTCCTAGCATGGACCAGTAGCACCTTCCTAGCATGGACCAGTAGCACCTTCCTAGCATGGACCAGTAGCATCTTCCTAGCATGGACCAGTAGCACCTTCCTAGCATGGACCAGTAGCACGGCCTAGCATGGACCAGTAGCACCTTCCTATCATGGACCAGTAGCACCTTCCTAGCATGGACCAGTAGCACCGGCCTAGCATGGACCAGTAGCACCTTCCTAGCATGGACCAGTAGCACCGGCCTAGCATGGACCAGTAGCACCTTCCTAGCATGGACCAGTAGCACCGGCCTAGCATGGACCAGTAGCACCGGCCTAGCATGGACCAGTAGCACCGGCCTAGCATGGACCAGTAGCACCGGCCTAGCATGGACCAGTAGCACCGGCCTAGCATGGACCAGTAGCACCTTCCTAGCATGGACCAGTAGCACATTCCTAGCATGGACCAGTTGCACCTTCCTAGCATGGACCAGTAGCACCTTCCTAGCATGGACCAGTAGCACCGGCCTAGCATGGACCAGTTGCACCGGCCTAGCATGGACCAGTAGCACTGGCCTAGCATGGACCAGTAGCACCGGCCTAGCATGGACCAGTAGCACCGGCCTAGCATGGACCAGTAGCACCGGCCTAGCATGGACCAGTAGCACCGGCCTAGCATGGACCAGTAGCACCGGCCTAGCATGTACCAGTAGCACCGGCCTAACATAGGCTAGTAAGCGCTTTCTAGCATGATCCAGCATGAAATATTATAAGAAATTTTATGAGAAATGTTACACTGTCAGCAGTGTTACTCAACACTGTCAGCAGTGTTACTCAACACTGTCAGCAGTGTCACTCAACACTGTCAGCAGTGTCACTCAACACTGTCAGCAGTGTTACTCAACACTGTCAGCAGTGTCATTCAACACTGTCAGCAGTGTCACTCAACACTGTCAGCAGTGTCACTCAACACTGTCAGCAGTGTTACTCAACACTGTCAGCAGTGTCATTCAACACTGTCAGCAGTGTCACTCAACACTGTCAGCAGTGTCACTCAACACTGTCAGCAGTGTCACTCAACACTGTCAGCAGTGTCACTCAACACTGTCAGCAGTGTTACTCAACACTGTCAGCAGTGTCATTCAACACTGTCAGCAGTGTCACTCAACACTGCCAGCAGTGTCTCCCTCAACACTGCCAGTAGTGTCTCCCTCAACACTGCCAGCAGTGTCTCCTTCAACACTGCCAGTAGTGTCTCCCTCAACACTGCCAGTAGTGTCTCCCTCAACACTGCCAGTAGTGTTACTCAGTAATGTTAGCGGTGTTACTCAACACTGTCTGCAGTGTTACTCAACAATGTCAGCAGTGTTACTCAACACTGTCAGCAGTGTTACTCAACACTGTCAGCAGTGTCACTCAACACTGTCAGCAGTGTCACTCAACTCTGTCAGCAGTGTTACTCAACACTGTCAGCAGTGTTACTCAACACTGTCAGCAGTGTTACTCAACGCTGTCAGCAGTGTTGCTCAACACTGTCAGCAGTGTTACTCAACACTGTCAGCAGTGTTACTCAACACTGTCAGCAGTGTTACTCAACACTGTCAGCAGTGTTACTCAACACTGTCAGCAGTGTCACTCAACACTGTCAGCAGTGTTACTCAACACTGTCAGCAGTGTTACTCAACACTGTCAGCAGTGTCACTCAACACTGTCAGCAGTGTCACTCAACAGTGCCAGCAGTGTCACTCAACACTGTCAGCAGAGTTACTCAACACTGTCAGTAGTGTCACTCAACAGTGTCAGCAGTGTTACTCAACAGTGTCAGCAGTGTCACTCAACACTGACAGCAGTGTTGCTCAACACTATCAGCAATGTTACTCGACACTGTCAGCAGTGTTACTCAACACTGTCAGCAGTGTTAGTCATCACTGCCAGCAGTATCACTCAACACTGTCAGCAGTGTTACTCAACACTGTCAGCAGTGCTACTCAACAGTCAGCAGTGCTACTCAACACTGTCAGCAGTGTCACTCAACACTGTCAGCAGTGTTACTCAGCCTTAATCTTAATTTCCTGCTCTTATTGGCTGAATTACGTTTAGGTTTCGTCCTATTCCTGTGATTGGTTAGTTTTCCTTGTTTTCAAGGTGTCTCATTGGTTGACGTGCTCCTGAAGTTCTGTGATTGGCTGGTTGTCACTCACAGAGTGTGGACTCCCTCCTGAGTGCTTCCGTCATTCACTCGTGGTTGTAATAGCTCCTCTCCGCTCGTTTAGTCCTCTCAGTTCCGGGTTTTTCCGGCTTTGCGTAATGGCGAGTGTTGTCGGAGACGCCGTCGTCAATTATTACGTAACAGCTCTAAAAATATACCTTGCAGACCTTGGAACGTATACTGAGCTTGATTAACTTTACTGCATGGTTAAGTTCATTATATCAAGGTTAAGTTCACTACACCAAGGTTAGGTTCACTACACCAAGGTTAATTTCACTATACCGTGGTTAAGTTCACTACACCATGATTAAGTTCACTACACCATGGTTAAATTCAGTACACCATGGTTAAGTTCAGTACACTATGGTTAAGTTCAGTACACTATGGTTAAGTTCAGTACACTATGGTTAAGTTTAGCACACCATGGTTAATTTCAGCACACCATGGTTAAGTTCAGCACACCATGGTTAAGTTCTGCACACCATGGTTAAGTTCACTACACGATGATTAAGTTCACTACATCATGGTTAAATTCAGCACACCATGGTTAAGTTCAGTACACTATGGTTAAGTTCAGTACACCATGGTTAAGTTCAGCACGCTATGGTTAAGTTCAGCACACCATGGTTGATTTCATTACACCATGTTTAAGTTCACTACACCATGATTAAATTCGCTACACCATGATTAAGTTCAGTACACTATGGTTAAGTTCACTATACCATGATTAAGTTCAGTACACCATGGTAAAGTTCACTATACCATAATTAAGTTCAGTACACCATGGTTAAGTTCACCACGGCAGTGTTAAGTTCACTACAGCAATGTTAATTTCACTACAGTAAGGGAAAGTTCACTATAGTAAAGTTCACTACAACAGTCTTAAGTTCACTACAGAAGAGTAAAGTTCACTACAGAAGAGTAAAGTTCACTACAGCAGAGTAAAGTTCACTAAAGAACTAGTAAGTTCATTACTGTAGAGTTGCACTACAATTTTAAAATTCACTACATCATAGTTTAGTTCACTACTGCAAGGTTAAGTTCGATATATCATTATTAAGTTCAGTACACTAGCTCAGTTCAGTTCGCTAGTTTAATCCTATTTTCTCTCCACTATGGTCAAGTTCACTACTACATGGTCAAGTTCGCAACATCGTGGTTAAGTTCATTATTACATATTGTTAAAGTCACTACTGCAAGGCTATTTTCAATACACTATGGTCAAGTTCACTATAACATGGTTAGGTTTACTTCCGAATACACCAGTCATTACGTCAAGTTCACAGCGTAAATTTTTAGTTTACTGCGCACCTCCATATGCATCCTGTGGAGGGTAGGGCAAGTACATATGGATACACAAAAGGCCTAGGAACTAGGCTCCGAAAGTGTTTACAGAAAGATTTATATCTACAGTCCACTTATCTGTTGCAAGAAAATTTAGGAAGTTTGCTTAATGTTCCTGGTATCTTATTTTTGTAATAAGATATCTTGACATACTATGTCTATATTCCTCAATAAATGGACAATTAAGCACATAGTGTTCAAAATAGTGTCTATAGCGCTGGCCACATAACTTTGCATTTGGCTAGATCATCATCTGTGTGTCTGCCAAACTGCCAGAAGCACTTGTAACCAAGCTTAAGCCTGGCTACCACATCATTGCAGATTGTTCCATAAACGTACTTATACCCACTATGTTACCATAGTGGGTTTTAGAGCTGCTAAGGCTTCTAACTCCATTCCTATAATATTGTTTCATTATTTACTTCTTTCCTAATATTATTCCTAATGCTAAACACAGGCACACCAAAGTTATATTCTACATTTTCTTTCAGGGCACTTTTTTGGCTAACGTATTAACTTTATCATGAAGGAGTAGTCCAATGTGTGATGGAATCCATAATAATTGTACATTAATTCCCCTTTCCCGGATATTTTAGTATCTATACCTGGCTTCTCCAGTGAGTATGTTGTTAGTCATTATATGAGTCAAGAGCCTTTAATGATGACACAGAATCAGTAATAATCAGAGGGTCAAGCTCAGTGTCACAGGTTAACTTTAGTGGAGATAAAAGATATCATATAGTCTTTACCCAGGTAGATCTGTTAGTGACTTGATAAAGTCCAATGTGTGGGTGAAACGTAATCAATAAAGGATCATATTATTCTGCATTTGTGTTTATTTCTCCATGTTAACTTTAGTGCCATTAAGATGACAAACAATTCAGTTTGTATTGTAGACGTCCAGTTGTCAATTCTTGTGTCTAACTCAACATAATTCCTATCGTTCTTAAACAGGGAAGTGACAACGAGAGCAGATGCAGCCCTGTCAGTAGATTCCTGCTTAGATCCATCACTGTATATAACGTGCGATAAATTGTTACTAACAGTTAGGTGAGAAATTTATTCTTGAGCAATTACTTTTACAAGTGATTTAAGGAAGAGATTACTAGTAATGAGTTTCCTGGGAGTGGCTTGCAGGTATGTGATATTAAATGAACATATCTTCCATGGAGGGGTGAAATGCTTGTGTTGTCTACAGTGATACAGTTCGTACAGGTTATAAAACTTAATATAAATGCATGTTGTCACAACCCACTTCCATCCATGTGCATGTATTTACTTCTAGACGTTGAGTAAGATTCGTAGTGACATTTCCATTTCTTTCACCTAAATTTGACTAAGGGTAAATCCTTAGTAGCTTTGTCACGCCTTTTTTTTCCTTCACATTTCTATCTAGGATCTTTCCTTCCCCAACGCTTGCCTCTGCTTTACCCAACCTCACTGTCCTCTTAATTATATCTGTTGTCTGTTGCTGTGTGGATTCCTTTG
>NC_091323.1:13023952-13068952 GCF_038502225.1 Cherax quadricarinatus | reverse complement strand
GGAGACGTGTGTTACACTACCAGTGGAAACGGGGGGGGAGGGAATATCGCTGTCAGACAGACCGTTAGATAATGCAGAGTCAGCTCAGGACGGGATTTTGGAGGCTGTGCTGAAGGATTTTTTGGAAGAGTCGGAGCATGGTGTGGAAAGTGATGTGAGGTCAGGTGATGACAAGGTGATGGATGAACAGAAGCAGGGTAAGGAAGACTTGAGTGAGGTTCGAAAGGAGAGCAATGTGGTGGTGGAGGTCCATCAAGAAGATGTGGTTGCAGAAGAAATGTGTGTAGAGGGTAGCTCCCGCAAGAGATCAGCGGGGGCATCAGACATGGACGAAGTCCTCACACCAGCGCAGAGGCCTGGGAAGAAGATGTGGGCAGCTGTGGTAGCAAAGGCAAGTCCGGGAGGAGGGGGGGGCAATGGGAAGCTAGGTGGGAAGGGACAGGGGGGGGTTGGAGGGCAGGAACGAGGGATTGATAGAGAAGAACCGAGACCTATGAAAGGAGGACCAAGTAAGCCTCAGCGGCACAGGGGTAAGCCGCCATTCTTGTAAAATTCAGGTGTGTAACTTTCAATGTAAACGGTCTTAAAACCGAGGTCAAGAGGGTATGGTTAGAGTGGGTTTTGAGGAGATTTAGTATTGATGTCTGTTTTTTGCAGGAACATAACCATAGGTTAGGATGTGAGTTGTTGTTGAAAGGTTATAGGTTGTTTACATGTGATGCTTTGAGGTTGAAAGGAGGTGTGGCTGTGGCGGTAAAGGAGACCAGTCCTTTGCGTATCCTGGGTTGGGAGGAAGGGGGGGGGGGTGGGAGGGTTGTCAGGGTGGATGGGTTTTGGGGGGCCAGGAGGGTTAGTTTTGTAGGTGTGTACATGCCAGCAACTAGTAACACTAGAGTGAAGGTGGATTTTGTACGCGAGGTTCTGGTATATCACTTGAGAGGTTTACCTGCTTTTACGGTGATTGGTGGGGATTGGAATTGTGTCATTAGGAAGGGTGATGTGGTTCCGAGGGGGGCGGGTTATGTTTTGGGGGTTCTGCGGGATGTTTTGCGAGATGTTGGAGTGGTAGATGTGGTGGGAAGTAGGGGATATGGAGTGGAGCACACTTTTATTCGTAGGGGATATGAGGCACGGTTAGATAGGATTTATGTTAGGCAGGGCATAGGTGTGGAGAGGGTGAGGACTATCCATGTGGGTTTTTCTGATCATCGTGCTGTTATAGCAGATTTGAGGGTAGATGGCATAGTGAGAGTTTATGCAGGATACTGGAAATTAAATGTGAGGCTACTTAGGGAAGAGGGTGACCCTACGGGGTTTGAAGATTGGTGGAAATCTTTTTGGGAGACTAGGAATATGGAAATGGATTTGCTGGATTGGTGGGAAATGAGGGCTAAAGTTGAAATTGCGAAATTTTTTAAAGTACGGGGTAAGGAGATGGCTAGGTGGAGCTATGGCCTACAAAATTATCTTGAGGGTCAGTTAAATGACTGTTATGCAGAGGAACGGGTGGGGCAGAGTGAGGACATGGAACGTTTGCGAAATAGGTTGGCGGAAATTCACAATGAAAAATTTGAGGCAATTCGAGTTAGGGCAGGGTTGGAGGATGTCTTAAGGGGAGATAGGCCATCGGGTTTTGTATTAAGGAGGTTTAAGGAACGGCAGGCGAAGACCACCTTGGCGTATATTGAGGCAGGTACAGGGGGGGGGGGTGGCTTTGAGGAGGGTCAAGGCCTATCCACCACGGAAAATATTAGTTTGTATGCAGATTTTTGGTTTAGGGAGAAGTGGAGGAGGGTTGGCGGGGGAGTGGGTGAGGGACGGTTTGGGGATGAAGGGTTTAATAGGGTATTAAGTGAGCAGGACAGTGACAGAATCGAGGGTAGTATTAATGTAGAGGAGGTGGAGGAGGCAGTTTTTGGGATGTGCCAGGGTAAAACCCCAGGCATAGACGGAATACCAAACGATTTTTATAGGTATCATTGGGGGAGTGTACGGCATTGTCTGGTGGGGGTTTTGAATTGTATGTTAAGTAGTGGGAGGATGGGGAAATCACAAAGAACGGGTGTCACGGTTTTAGTGCCCAAAAAGAAGGAATGCCGAGTTAAATGATTACCGTGCGATTACGTTAATGTGCTCGGATTACAGGATTTTTGCTAAGGTTTTGGGCAACAGAATGAGGAAAGTGTTGGGTTTAGTGTTACATAGGGGACAGTTGGGAATTCCGGGAAGAAGGATGAGGGATGGACATGGTTTGATTAGGGATTTTCTAGAGAGATGTACGGGAGGGGGAATACTAGGTTTAGATTGGGTGAATGCTTATGATTGCGTGGACAGAGATTTCTTACGGGTTTGCTTAGAGAGGTTGGGGTTTCGGGAGGGGGTAGTGAGGTGGGTGAACACCCTGTATGATGGGGCAGAGGTGAGGGTACAGGTCAATGGGAGGTTGGGTGAAAGTGTACCAATGGAGAGAGGTTTGAGGCAGGGCTGTCCGATGTCACAGCTGCTCTTTGCGTGTGTGCAGAATCCTTTTTATGAGTCTGTTGAGAGGGTAATGAACAATCAGGAGATGGAAGGGGGGTGCAAAGGGGGCATCGTTGGATATGTGGATGATACTACTGTTTTGCTAAGGGGTAAGGAGGAGTTAAGGAGGGTGGGTAGAGTGATTCAGATGTTTGGTATGAATACCGGAATGAGAGTTAATACGGTGAAATCAAGGTTACTAGAGGTCGGTAATTGGATAGGGGGGGGCTTGGGGATAGGGTTAGGATGGACAGTGGTTGACAGAATCAAGGTATGTGGGATATGGTATTTGGCGGAAGTGCAGGCATGCAGAAGGGTAAATTCGGAGTCTGTCACGGGTAAGGTTTTAAGTAGACTAGGAGGTTTAAGTGCGAGGGACTTAGCTTTACATCAGAGGGTAGTGGTGGTAAATTCACTTGTCTATAGCAAGGTATGGGGGGTGGCAGAGGTTTTTCCCTTAGAGGTACGAGATATTGTGGAAATGCAGAGGAGGGTGCTGAAGTTTGTGTGGGGATTTGGGAGGGCATGGTTAAGTAAGGAGGTAGTTATGACGGATGTTCGGAGAGGGGGTTTAGGTTTGTTGCCTTTAGGACTGAGAGTAATGGCTGTATATATCAAGTGGAGGTATATGAGGGAAGGGGGTGTGAGGGGCGCTAAAGTAGGAAGAGTTATGGAGGAGGCACGTAAATGGTGGAGTGGGAAGGAATTGAGGGTTTGTGAAGATATGTTGAGATTTTTATTGACAGTGCAACAGGTGGATAAAATCAAAGTGAAACGGTTGGTGAGGGTAGTGAAAGGTCAAGGAATTATGCAAGGGGTAGCCGTGTATCCAACGTATGATTGGGGGGTTATTTGGAAAGATTTTAGTAAGCTTCGGATACCGGCTAGAGTAAGAGAATTAGAATATAGGTTTATCATGGGGATTCTGGCTTCCAAGGAGGTGTTACGTAGTATGGGGTTTGTGGAAGAGGCTTTTTGTCAGGTTTGTGGTGATGTTGAAACGGCGTTTCATGTGGTCTTTTTTTGTACCTCCTTGGAGGGGGTGAGATCATGGATGGGTGGGGTTATCAGACTGTTGGGGGGGGGTCGTTTGCCGCTTTTAAGGGCTTTACTACTAGATGTAAGGGGAGTGCCTAGGGATGTTGGAAGGGCTATAATGTATATCATAGTGGATTATCTGGACATTTCATGGGGAATGAGGGGATTAAGGGGTGATATGAGGATAAAAGCGTTGGCGGCCAGATTCTATAGGACGAAGTGTAGGAATAAGTTGGTTTATGGGGCGTCTTGGGAAAAAAGTTTCCCGGAAGGTTATAGGAATCTCACTGTGGGTTCCCTTAGGCGGGGTCCCTGAGGATGGACAAAGGAGTGGTCTCCTTATGGGGGGATGTAAAGGGGGGGGGTTGTTTTTGGTTTATCTGGAACTGATGTAGTGTGTAAGAGGAAGGTAGTGAGAATTAGGTATGGATGGTACGCCATGTTTCGCGAGAATGTTTGTCATAGTGAGATATAAGTGTGGTTTCCAGGGTTACATTTCTAAGCCTGATGGTTATGTTCACTGGGTTTAAAATTTCCTTGAAAGCCAGGATACCGAGCCCTTAGGATCTCGTTTTTAAGTAATTAGATTGGCACGTTGGTATCAACACAAAATTTTTCTGAGATACGTGTCAGTTCTTTTGGAACTGGCACATTACAGCAGCCTTATCCTTATAACTACTCTAGTCTTATTTTAGTCTCGGGTTCTTTAAATAATTTACATAGCCTAGTATTGTACCGCTAATGTGGCATGTGGTGTATTATCTTGCATTTTGAGTGTGAACTTCACGATATTCAATGTTTTGAATGTTTGTAATTCATGGTTAACATTAATATTTGATATCATATTGGTGGTGTATATTCTTCTACTTATTACAGTGTATGCGTATAGGAATGTAATGTTTCATATCTGTTTTAGTCTGTAAATTTTGTGTTTTTGTCTTGTTCATGCACTACCAACTTTTAGGTTTTGATGAGGTCAGGGTATGACCATTCATTAGGATAATTCAATGTATGTTATTTAGAACGGGGACTGTACATACGGGGAGGGGGGGGGGTAGAAGTGTCAGCTGTGTCTGCACTGGCAATAATGATTATTATAAAAGGAGGGTTTATAGGTTATGTATATGGTTGTGGGTTATGTATATGGTTGTAATATAGCCTTGATCTATGGTGTTCTTAAAATGTACCGGGATTGTGTACTAGAGGTTTTGTAATATCTAGTATGGTTTTTAATTTTATACTATTATCATTATTGTATTTGCTCTGTTTTAAATAATATAAAAAAAAAAATTATGTATAGGGTTTGGGTTTAAACCCTTTAATGTACCAAGGTTTGTTATAAAAACTTGTTTTGGGTTATTTTATTATTGTATGTTACATGTATGTTGTTCTGTTTTCTGTAGCAGAATTATTGTATTGGAGGGTTAACATATTAATAATATTAAAATACAGTTTCTCTATTGTTATTGTGCATAAGGAATCATACGTTCCTTCGAATTCCTATTGGTTAGGATATAATGTAACATAACTTAACCAATACTCTGTACCCTGTCATAGCGGGTATGTTAGAGTTTTGTCTTGTTTTGTAGTTGTTATGGTAGCTTTGGTTAGGGTCTTTTTACTTTACTGACATATGTGTAGTACATATATTGTATGTTAAAGGTGGTTATGGTTTTAGTCGTGTATGAAAATTTCAACTTTAGTAATCTTGTGATGATGTACATTTGTATGTTGTTTTTGTTGTGATAGGACATGTCAGGTATTCATTTTATATTGTTAAACTATGTAAAGTTTCATTTTGGTGTGTTGTCGTTGGGTACAATGGCTTGGCGGCAACTATTAATGACTGTTATACATTAGTGAGGTTTGCCTCAGCGTGTATTGTTTGCTATAACAAGATGTTATAATACTTGTTCCCGCCAGGAATAACCTGGTACTAGTAGCACAAAAGAATGTTTTGTATTCTTGTACTTGCTTATGCATCATTTGTACTTTTATAAGGTTTCTAATAAAAATATATAAAAAAAAAAAATAAATATGTCATAGTGTTTGCTTACGTGTCTTTCTAAACCAACTTGTCGGTATTTATTACCAAGGTTTATGCCAGACACACACACACACACACACACACATTATATATATATATATATATATATATATATATATATATATATATATATATATATAATATATATATATATATATATATATATATATATATATATATATATATATATATATATATATATATGCAATAAGATCACAGTAAACAGGTGATTTTAGAATATGCAAAACAACCACTGTGAAAGAATAGAGAAATTCCAAGCGATTTCGTGACTACTCACATTATCAAGGAACATTGTTCCTTGATAATGTGAGTAGTCACGAAAGCGCTTGGAATTTCTCTATTCTTTCACAGTAGTTGTTTTGCATATATATTTATATATATATATATATATATATATATATATATATATATATATATATATATATATATATATATATGTCGTGCCAAATATGTAAAACTGGTCAATTAGCAAGAACTTATTTAAAATTAAGTTCTTTATGAAATTTTCTCTTATACGTTTAAAGATATATTTTTTTCATTAATGTTAATGTAAAAAAATTTAATTTTGCACTAAAAGTATCTTAGACAACTTACCTAACCTTATTATAACAAGTGCAATTTAGTTTAGCATAACCCAACTAAATATATTTTAGATTTGTTTACAATAATTTAATACTAAACAAACACAGTGAAATATATTTTTTTTCGTTAGGTTCAGAATGATTTTGGTGAAATTATTGCATACACAAATTTTCACTTGTCCTATATGGCAAGATGAACGTTGCTATTTAAGCCAAGATCGAAAGTTGTGCCTAATTCGGCACGACATATATATATATATATATATATATATATATATATATATATATATATATATATATATATATATATAGGTACTGCAATTATGTTACATGAAGCGGTAAACCCATATGTCTGTGCTTCAACACAAGAAGTAGTGAATAGGAACAAACCTTGACTTCTGGTCGCCACGGTCTCCCTACGACAACATCTGCGAAATAAAAAAATGATAATAAGAAACTTAGTGTAAGATAATGATAGTGATTGTGCAATGAAAGAGTAAGATAATGATAGTGTTAATGCAAGATAATGATAGTGTTAGTGTAAGAAAATGATAGTGTTAGTGCAAGATAGTGTTAGTGTAAGATAATGATAGTTTTAGCGTAAGATGATGATAGTATTAATGAAAACATTATACAAGACAATACAAGTATCAAACACAATAAATGTAAGAGCCGGGGAGGAGGAGGGAAAATTGAGGAGCTGGGTAAAACTGGGTAAACTGGATAACTGGGGAAAACTAGGAACGAGGGGAAAAATCAGATGGGAGGGGAAAGGGCTGCAGGTTTCGATACAATTGCCTTAGAAACTCTAGATTCTGGTAACAAAAAAGAGGAAAATGATCAAAGACACGAGTTTGTTGTTAATGTTGAGATTATCTGTTGAGCGAAGCTGAGACATCACTTATTGTTCTTACCCAGTAATAATAACATATTGTTTATGGTAATTGTGATAACTACCGTTCTTGTAAAAGTAATAACAGTGGGTTTGGTAACAGTGATAACATGGTCGTTCTGGTAATAGTGATAACATTGTGCTTCTGGTAATAGTGATAATACTCTGGTTTAATAACAACTGGTTCTTGTAATAGTAATAACAACTGACTCTTGCAATAGACATCATTGCCCTGTGCAAAAAAAGGTATTTAAATTCTGCAATATTAATTAACATGTGCAATGGAGATAGTTATATTTTGGGACAATGGGGAATAAGTTTTTTTTTTTTTTTTGGTAAGAAATCAAATAACATAATCCATACCAAGATAGCGTAGTATTTAAATCAGAATCTAACTTAGCTTACAGTGTTTTGGGTTAACTTAAATGTAAGTTAGCTTACAATAGGTCGGGTTAGAGTATGTTGGGCCTTTTTTTTTTTTTGACTATTATAAAAAAAATTCTTCACACAGGCACCAAAAATCTAAAGTTCTCCCCTACAAAAGCCACTTACTGTTGCAGAATGTACTTAATATCCCGTATTTTCCTAGCAGTCAATGTAAATTATATCGGGGATGGAACGATACCAAAAGTTTTATTGATACAAATTTCAATGCCGAGGATGCGTCCCTGTTGTCTTCAGCACTCCCTCAGAACGCTGTTATTTCTAATCTCATTACCTAATATAACCTCCTACTATTGTCTTAGTCTACTTTAATATTCGAATATTATTTAAATTATTCCTATGGTATAAATCTCTCAAAATACCACTTCGAATTTAGGGTTTTGAAAAGGTTTTTCTACTGGTTTCATTAAGAAGATTAAGGGTACTATACGGTCTTAGCCATGTGACATAAACACAAGACACTGAACGTTTACAAGCAGTTTACCTGGAGTTTACCTGGAGAGAGTTTCGGGGGTCAACGCCCCCGCGGCCCGGTCTGTGACCAGGCCTCCTGGTGGATCAGCGCCTGATCAACCAGGCTGTTGCTGCTGGCTGCACGCAAACCAACGTACGAGCCACAGCCCGGCTGATCAGGAACTGACTTTAGGTGCTTGTCCAGTGCCAGCTTGAAGACTGCCAGGGGTCTGTTGGTAATCCCCCTTATGTGTGCTGGGAGGCAGTTGAACAGTCTCGGGCCCCTGACACTTATTGTATGGTCTCTTAACGTGCTAGTGACACCCCTGCTTTTCATTGGGGGGATGGTGCATCGTCTGCCAAGTCTTTTGCTTTCGTAGTGAGTGATTTTCGTGTGCAAGTTCGGTACTAGTCCCTCTAGGATTTTCCAGGTGTATATAATCATGTATCTCTCCCTCCTGCGTTCCAGGGAATACAGGTTTAGAAACCTCAAGCGCTCCCAGTAATTGAGGTGTTTTATCTCCGTTATGCGCGCCGTGAAAGTTCTCTGTACATTTTCTAGGTCGGCAATTTCACCTGCCTTGAAAGGTGCTGTTAGAGTGCAGCAATATTCCAGCCTAGATAGAACAAGTGACCTGAAGAGTGTCATCATGGGCTTGGCCTCCCTAGTTTTGAAGGTTCTCATTATCCATCCTGTCATTTTTCTAGCAGATGCGATTGATACAATGTTATGGTCCTTGAAGGTGAGATCCTCCGACATAATCACTCCCAGGTCTTTGACGTTGGTGTTTCGCTCTATTTTGTGGCCAGAATTTGTTTTGTACTCTGATGAAGATTTAATTTCCTCATGTTTACCATATCTGAGTAATTGAAATTTCTCATCGTTGAACTTCATATTGTTTTCTGCAGCCCACTGAAAGATTTGGTTGATGTCCGCCTGGAGCCTTGCAGTGTCTGCAATGGAAGACACTGTCATGCAGATTCGGGTGTCATCTGCAAAGGAAGACACGGTGCTGTGGCTGACATCCTTGTCTATGTCGGATATGAGGATGAGGAACAAGATGGGAGCTAGTACTGTGCCTTGTGGAACAGAGCTTTTCACCGTAGCTGCTTCGGACTTTACTCTGTTGACGACTACTCTCTGTGTTCTGTTAGTGAGGAAATTATAGATCCATCGACCGACTTTTCCTGTTATTCCTTTAGCACGCATTTTGTGCGCTATTACGCCATGGTCACACTTGTCGAAGGCTTTTGCAAAGTCTGTATATATTACATCTGCATTCTTTTTGTCTTCTAGTGCATTTAGGACCTTGTCGTAGTGATCCAATAGTTGAGACAGACAGGAGCGACCTGTTCTAAACCCATGTTGCCCTGGGTTGTGTAACTGATGGGTTTCTAGATGGGTGGTGATCTTGCTTCTTAGGACCCTTTCAAAGATTTTTATGATATGGGATGTTAGTGCTATTGGTCTGTAGTTCTTTGCTGTTGCTTTACTGCCCCCTTTGTGGAGTGGGGCTATATCTGTTGTTTTTAGTAACTGAGGGACGACCCCCGTGTCCATGCTCCCTCTCCATAGGATGGAAAAGGCTCGTGATAGGGGCTTCTTGCAGTTCTTGATGAACACAGAGTTCCATGAGTCTGGCCCTGGGGCAGAGTGCATGGGCATGTCATTTATCGCCTGTTCGAAGTCATTTGGCGTCAGGATAACATCGGATAGGCTTGTGTTAATCAAATTTTGTGGCTCTCTCATAAAAAATTCATTTTGATCTTCGACTCTCAGTCTGGTTAGCGGCTTGCTAAAAACTGAGTCATATTGGGACTTGAGTAGCTCACTCATTTCCTTGCTGTCATCTGTGTAGGACCCATCTTGTTTAAGTAGGGGCCCAATACTGGACGTTGTTCTCGATTTTGATTTGGCATAGGAGAAGAAATACTTTGGGTTTCTTTCGATTTCATTTATGGCTTTTAGTTCTTCCCGCGATTCCTGACTCCTAAAGGATTCTTTTAGCTTAAGTTCGATGCTTGCTATTTCTCTGACCAGTGTCTCCCTACGCATTTCAGATATATTGACCTCTTTTAGCCGCTCTGTTATTCTTTTCCGTCGCCTGTAAAGGGAGCGCCTGTCTCTTTCTATTTTACATCTACTCCTCCTTTTTCTTAGAGGAATAAGCCTTGTGCATACATCGAGTGCCACCGAGTTAATCTGTTCTAGGCATAAGTAGGTGGGGATTTTGGACACCCCATAAATTTCTACAATGGCAGCGTTACTTTTGCACACACCTAGTAAATATTGACCAGAATAACTTTATTACTAATCTATTAAGCAATTACATATATCCATGCAAGTTTTATTTGCTCGATATATGTAACACAATAATAATAATAGTAATAATAATATCTTATTTCTACAAGTACAAGTACAAGGTATACAAGCCTAGCTGACATCAGCGACACACTGGACTATATAATACACTGCTGCGTGAGACTTGTATGGTGGACCTTCAAAAATAGTTTCGTCTTTACCATAACAGAAAACGCCGACGGCAGCTTTTAAGATTAACTAAAAAAAACTTCTAATTGTAATTTAAGGGAAAGCAACCGTTCTGGCATCATTACCGGTCACATCATGCTAAGCGGAAAGGTTGTTCACTGAAATCACAGAACGGATGGTGTTCGAACCCAAGGCAGCCAGTTTTACAACTAGCAGCCCAGTGGCAGCACTGGTCTCCTAGTTTTAAGACTGGCTTGCCCTAGGTTCGAGCCCCCTCGGTCAGTCTCTTGTTTACAATCGAGTTATTACGATTTCGTGGAACCTTCAGTGGGCTGCGACGTATGAAGACCTACCTCAGCACACTCATGGAACAAGTTAGTTTAAATAGTGCTACTAAAATAAACAGTGGATCAGCATATGAGAATAATAATAATCTTAATTTCTACAAATACAAGATATACAGGCTTAGCTGACATCACTGACATACTACTATATAGAAAGCCGCTTGTTATGCAGAGAATTTCAGGCAAATTAGGTCCCAGGATGAGACCCACACCAGTCGACAAGCACCCAGTACTTATTTCACTGGTAGGTGAACATGGACAGCAGGTGTCTTAAGGAAACACGTCCTAATGTTTCTACCCGTACTGGGAATCGACCCCCGGACGTCAGAGTGTGTGAGCTGAGTGCACTAGCAATCGAGCTACGGGACATTTGGTTAACAATACACTTGAAATTTATCTGGACAAAACTAATCGACCCTTTCGTCTACACTTTCTGTAGCCGACAAGGGCGAAATATAAAATTTCTAACTTGATCATAATTATACAGAATGTTAATCATCAACAAATGTCTGTTCTTAAATTTCATTGATTTTTACGTACGCAGGAATTGGTTCTTTATTTGTTATCTTATGTTAATCCGTTTTTACCCTTTAATACATAATAATGCAAAGATTCATAGTTCACTGTAAGACTGGAAGAGTTATGTTTTGGTCTTTGTTTTCAGACTGTGTATGCCATGGAAAATACCTGGAGTATCCCTGGAGAGTGTTTAAGGGGTCAACGCCCCCGCGGCCCGGTCTGAGACCAGGTCGTGACAATATTTCTATAGAAACTATGGTAAGAATTTAATATGCACCCCTTAGTAGAGCTTATACTGGCGTGCCAGACTGCTGCCACTTATCATAATTCCTGAGCATGTTCCTCTTATTCGGAGCGCTGTTTGCCGTAACCTGAAAAATTGTAATCTTCGTATCTTCATCCCAAAAAAGCATTATGAACACAACATCACTATACAAAACATGTTTAGAGTATGGTGTATTGTGTCAGAAGAGAATACACCAACTTGTGTCTTCAAAAGCTTGTTGCTTCACTGAATTGGAAAGTTACTCTGGCATGCAGTGTTCAGACATGTCTTCGCTAACCTCGCAGGGGACAATATTGGCAGAGTGGAATAATCGCTGACCGGAAAAGGAACACGTCAGAGGGTCAATGGTTTTGTTATACAACTGAAGGTTGTCGTGCCTCATCTCCCAAGTATGTCTCGCCCAGCAGTCCAGAAAAAGAGAAGCATAACGTCCACAGATAGCGGCAAGAAGAATGCTAGAAATTACAAGACAGTAATCTCATACGAGCATTCTCAAGACAAGATGACAACGGTCATCAGAAGATATGAAAGTAGACAACATTCATTATATGTGCGATAGTCATTACCATAATAACATATAATAACGACAAACTGATGAATAAGACATGTGCAACACCTGGGTATATTTATTGTGTAGCTATTGCTGATGTTTGGACCAGCAACTAAACCGTGGGAGACGACGAGTGACTGTAAGACAGCAGGACAAGAGGAAATATAAGTCTAAACAGCAGCAGTCTGGAAGATACCAAACAAGACGAAACCAATTTTTCAGAGCGGGAGTGAACAAAAATGAATGATGCTGCTCACCGATTATGATTCTTATAATAATAATAATAATAATAATAATAATAATAATAATAATAATAATAATAATAATAATAATAATAATAATAATAAAATAATAATAATAATAATAATAATAATAATAATAATAATAATAATCTTTATTTCAACAAGCGCACGTACAATAAGGAATCAGATACCTAATTTAAGGTCAGGAAGTGAGGCAAGTTTGTTTATACAGAGGATCAAACATATGACTTGATAAAAACCTGTGAAACAAAAGTGTTAGGAGAGATTCCTGGTGACGAGGTACCTCTCACCAGGTCTTTGTTTATATCACAGAGAGAGAAGTGCTCCGTCAGGGTCATTACCTCGCTCAGTTTTGTCAGAGTTGCATCACCAGCTGGTTGACTCACCTCACTTGCTATCTGTCTCACCTGTAAACTGCTTGATGCTGAGTCATACACATCCAGGTTGTTACTCATTCATTCATAGTTCTCTCTGATGGTTATTCATTCATCCTTGTGATTATTGCTATGCATAGTATAAGTGGCTTTGGCATGCTGCTCTTATCTGTATTTTTTTGTACCCCTGTATGTATGCTCAAATTGTAAATAAATAAATAAATAAATAAATAAATTTATTGATAAGTGTGATTGATATACAGTAATTCTTTTGAATGATATTATACAGTAATCTTGGTGATTGATATTATACAGTAATCTTGGTGATTGATATTCGTTAATTCTTGTTATTCATTGATCCAAATTTCTTAAATAATTTTCTGCCTCTACAGTCATTTATAGTTTATGTTGCTTTTACAATCACACAATCAGTTGTAATTTATGTTGCTTCTACAATCACACAATCAGTTGCAATTTATGTTGCTTCTACAATCGCACAATCAGTTGTAATTTATGTTGCTTCTACAATCACACAATCAGTTGTAGTTTATGTGGCTTCTACAATCACACAATCAGTTGTAGGTTATGTTGCTTCTACAATCACACAATCAGTTGTAATTTATGTTGCTTCTACAATCACACAATCAGTTGTAGTTTATGTTGCTTCTACAATCACACAATCAGTTGTAGGTTATGTTGCTTCTACAATCACACAATCAGTTGTAATTTATGTTGCTTCTACAATCACACAATCAGTTGCAATTTATGTTGCTTCTACAATCACACAATCGGTTGTAGTTTATGCTGCTTTTACAATCACACAATCAGTTGTAATTTATGTTGCTTCTACAATCACACAATCAGTTGCAATTTATGTTGCTTCTACAATCACACAATCAGTTGCAGTCTGTTTTTTCTACAATCACACAATCAGTTGTAGTTTATGTTGCTTCTACAATTACACAATCGGTTGTAGTTTATGTTGCTTCTACAATTACACAATCGGTTGTAGTTTATGTTGCTTCTACAATTACACAATCGGTTGTAGTTTATGTTGCTTCTACAATTACACAATCAGTTGTAGCTTATGTTGCTTCTACAATCACACAATCAGTTGTAGTTTATGTTGCTTCTACAATTACACAATCGGTTGTAGTTTATGTTGCTTCTACAATTACACAATCAGTTGTAGCTTATGTTGCTTCTACAATCACACAATCGGTTGTAGTTTATGTTGCTTCTACAATTACACAATCAGTTGTAGCTTATGTTGCTTCTACAATCACACAATCGGTTGTAGTTTATGTTGCTTCTACAATTACACAATCAGTTGTAGCTTATGTTGCTTCTACAATTACACAATCAGTTGTAGCTTATGTTGCTTCTACAATTACACAATCAGTTGTAGCTTATGTTGCTTCTACAATCACACAATCAGTTGTAGTTTATGTTGCTTCTACAATCACACAATCGGTTGTAGTTTATGTTGCTTCTACAATTACACAATCAGTTGTAGCTTATGTTGCTTCTACAATCACACAATCAGTTGTAGTTTATGTTGCTTCTACAATCACACAATCGGTTGTAGTTTATGTTGCTTCTACAATTACACAATCAGTTGTAGCTTATGTTGCTTCTACAATCACACAATCGGTTGTAGTTTATGTTGCTTCTACAATCACACAATCAGTTGCAGTCTGTTTCTTCTACAATCACACAATCGGTTGTAGTTTATGCTGCTTTTACAATCACACAATCAGTTGTAATTTATGTTGCTTCTACAATCACACAATCAGTTGCAATTTATGTTGCTTCTACGATCACACAATCGGTTGTAGTTTATGTTGCTTCTACAATTACACAATCAGTTGTAGTTTATGTTGCTTCTACGATCACACAATCGGTTGTAGCTTATGTTGCTTCTACAATTACACAATCAGTTGTAGTTTATGTTGCTTCTACGATGACACAATCGGTTGTAGTTTATGTTGCTTCTACAATCACACAATCAGTTGCAATTTATGTTGCTTCTACAATCACACAATCGGTTATAGTTTATGTTGCTTCTACAATCACACAATCAGTTGCAGTCTGTTTCTTCTACAATCACACAATCAGTTGTAGTTTATGTTGCTTCTACAATCACACAATCGGTTGTAGTTTATGTTGCTTCTACAATTACACAATCAGTTGTAGCTTATGTTGCTTCTACAATCACACAATCAATTGTAGCTTATGTTGCTTCTACAATCACACAATCAGTTGTAGTTTATGTTGCTTCTAGAATCACACAATCAGTTGTAGCTTATGTTGCTTCTACAATCACACAATCAGTTGTAGATTATGTTGCTTCTACAATCACACAATCAGTTGTAGTTTATGTTGATTCTACAATCACACAATCAGTTGTAGATTATGTTGATTCTACAATCACACAATCAGTTGTAGTTTATGTTGCTTCTACAATCACACAATTAGTTGTAGTTTATGTTGATTCTACAATCACACAACCAGTTGTAGATTATATTGATTCTACAATCACACAATCAGTTGTAGTTTATGTTGATTCTACAATCACACAATCAGTTGTAGTTTATGTTGCTTCTACAATCACACAATCAGTTGTAGTTTATGTTGCTTCTACAATTACACAATCGGTTGTAGTTTATGTTGCTTCTACAATTACACAATCAGTTGTAGCTTATGTTGCTTCTACAATCACACAATCGGTTGTAGTTTATGTTGCTTCTACAATTACACAATCAGTTGTAGCTTATGTTGCTTCTACAATTACACAATCAGTTGTAGCTTATGTTGCTTCTACAATCACACAATCAGTTGTAGCTTATGTTGCTTCTACAATTACACAATCAGTTGCAGTTTATGTTGCTTCTACAATTACACAATCAGTTGTAGCTTATGTTGCTTCTACAATCACACAATCGGCTGTAGTTTATGTTGCTTCTACAATTACACAATCAGTTGTAGCTTATGTTGCTTCTACAATTACACAATCAGTTGTAGCTTATGTTGCTTCTACAATCACACAATCAGTTGTAGCTTATGTTGCTTCTACAATTACACAATCAGTTGTAGCTTATGTTGCTTCTACAATTACACAATCAGTTGTAGCTTATGTTGCTTCTACAATCACACAATCAGTTGTAGTTTATGTTGCTTCTACAATCACACAATCGGTTGTAGTTTATATTGCTTCTACAATTACACAATCAGTTGTAGCTTATGTTGCTTCTACAATCACACAATCAGTTGTAGTTTATGTTGCTTCTACAATCACACAATCGGTTGTAGTTTATGTTGCTTCTACAATTACACAATCAGTTGTAGCTTATGTTGCTTCTACAATCACACAATCGGTTGTAGTTTATGTTGCTTCTACAATCACACAATCAGTTGCAGTCTGTTTCTTCTACAATCACACAATCGGTTGTAGTTTATGCTGCTTTTACAATCACACAATCAGTTGTAATTTATGTTGCTTCTACAATCACACAATCAGTTGCAATTTATGTTGCATCTACGATCACACAATCGGTTGTAGTTTATGTTGCTTCTACAATTACACAATCAGTTGTAGTTAATGTTGCTTCTACGATCACACAATCGGTTGTAGCTTATGTTGCTTCTACAATCACACAATCAGTTGTAGTTTATGTTGCTTCTACGATGACACAATCGGTTGTAGTTTATGTTGCTTCTACAATCACACAATCAGTTACAATTTATGTTGCTTCTACAATCACACAATCGGTTGTAGTTTATGTTGCTTCTACAATCACACAATCAGTTGCAGTCTGTTTCTTCTACAATCACACAATCAGTTGTAGTTTATGTTGCTTCTACAATTACACAATCAGTTGTAGCTTATGTTTCTTCTACAATCACACAATCAGTTGTAGCTTATGTGCTTATGTTGCTTCTACAATCACACAATCAATTGTAGCTTATGTTGCTTCGACAATCACACAATCAGTTGTAGTTTATGTTGCTTCTACAATCACACAATCAGTTGTAGCTTATGTTGCTTCTACAATCACACAATCAGTTGTAGATTATGTTGCTTCTACAATCACACAATCAGTTGTAGTTTATGTTGATTCTACAATCACACAATCAGTTGTAGATTATGTTGATTCTACAATCACACAATCAGTTGTAGTTTATGTTGCTTCTACAATCACACAGTTGTAGTTTATGTTGATTCTACAATCACACAATCAGTTGTAGATTATGTTGATTCTACAATCACACAATCAGTTGTAGTTTATGTTGATTCTACAATCACACAATCAGTTGTAGTTTATGTTGATTCTATAATCACACAATCAGTTGTAGTTTATGTTGATTCTACAATCACACAATCAGTTGTAGTTTATGTTGATTCTACAATCACACAATCAGTTGTAGTTTATGTTGATTCTACAATCACACAATCAGTTGTAGATTATGTTGCTTCTACAATCACACAATCAGTTGTAGTTTATGTTGCTTCTACAATCACACAATCAGTTGTAGATTATGTTGATTCTACAATCACACAATCAGTTGTAGTTTATGTTGATTCTACAATCACACAATCAGTTGTAGTTTATGTTGATTCTATAATCACACAATCAGTTGTAGTTTATGTTGATTCTACAATCACACAATCAGTTGTAGTTTATGTTGATTCTACAATCACACAATCAGTTGTAGTTTATGTTGATTCTACAATCACACAATCAGTTGTAGATTATGTTGCTTCTACAATCACACAATCAGTTGTAGTTTATGTTGCTTCTACAATCACACAATCAGTTGTAGATTATGTTGATTCTACAATCACACAATCAGTTGTAGTTTATGTTGATTCTACAATCACACAATCAGTTGTAATTTATGTTGCTTCTACAATCACACAATCAGTTGTAGTTTATGTTGCTTCTACAATCACACAATCAGTTGTAGTTTATGTTTCTACAATCACACAATCAGTTGTAGTTTGTTTCTACAATCACACAATCAGTTGTAGTTTATGTTTCTACAATCACACAATCAGTTGTAGTTTATGTTGCTTCTACAATCACACAATCATATTACTTTTACAAACATACAATCAGTCACCCTCACCATTTATCTCATCACCACCTTCATCTATGTCTCATCATCACCTTCACCATCTATATCTCATCATCACCTTCACCATCTATGTCTCATCATCACCTTCACCGTCTATGTCTCATCATCACCTTCACCATCTATGTCTAGTTATCACCTTCACCATCTATGTCTTACTATCATTATTACCATCTGTTTAGTTATTACCATCACCATCTATGTCCCATTATAACCATCACCATCTATGTCCCATTATAACCATCACCATCTATGTCTCATTATAACCATCACCATCTATGTCCCATTATAACCATCACCATCTATGTCCCATTATAACCATCACCATCTATGCCTCATCATCACCATCTGTGCCTTATTATTACCATCTATGTCTCATTATCACCCTTGCCATCTATGTCTCATAATCATCACCATCTATGTTTCATTATAACCTTATGTCTCATCATAACCATCATATATGTCATTATCACCCTCACCATCTATGTCTCATTATCACCCTCATCTTCTATGCCTCATTATCACCCTCACCATCTATGTCTCATTATCACCCCTCACCATCTATGTCTCACTCGGCTTGCTTAGTGGGTTACGCCTGTGTCTCCTGCTTAACCTCTGACCCCGCCTGGAGCTGAGCCGGGGGTCACGTGACCTTCTCACGGCATCGGGGCAGAGTTGTGACCATCATACAACCTACGTACTTATGCGTCTTATAGTGTATGATTATTGTTGTGAAGTTCAATATTGTTATTAAGTCAGAGGAAAACTTTTCACTGTCTCTGAACGAGTCAAAGTTCACAACTTTGCTGTAGCTACATTTTTTCAACCATATTTGTATTTGTCCTGTAATTGTTTTACATGATGGTAGGATTGCTGGTGTCTCTTTTGTCTCATAAACACGCGGGATAACAGGTATACCTTGCTATTCTACTTGCACTTAGGATCCACTACCCATGCATGTACACGCATATATATTTACATACCCATCTGAGTTTTCTTCTATTTTCTTACTAGTTCTTGTTCTTCTTTATTTCTTATCTCCTTGGGGATGTGGAAAAGAATTCTTCCTTCGTAAGCCATGCGTGTCGTAAGAGGCGACTAAAATGCCGGGAGCAAGGGTCTAGTAACCCCTTTTTCTGTATACATTACTAAATTTAAAAAGAAAAATTTTCGTTTTTCTTTTTAAGTCACCCTGCCTCGGTGGGATACGGCCGGTTTGTTGGAAAAAAAATTGTATATGATGGGTTTGCGGTATATGTTTGTATTTTGTTTATTAGGGAAGCATGAAAGTGCTGTCGCCGCCTGAAGTATTATTGACTGGCCTAACAAACTTTGGGCATGGCTACTTTGTCAACAGCAAGGGGTAGCTTACATATACTCTCGCCAGTAGAAGGCATTCTGTCGTCTTCTGGGAAGGACATGAGCTTTGGTTCCTTTGTCTCTAGTGACAATCTTACATGAAGTCACAAGCCTTAGCACTATGGATTTTGGGACTCAAAATTTCTGTGTCAGATTGTGTCTGTATCATGTGTTCATACTGTGGACTCGTGTCATTATTAATGACATTACTGACATAGTCACTGCTAAGACTAGTAATCACTCTGGCTTCATTCACAGTATCCATAACACAAGTTATGGATACTTTATTACCTGACCACTAGTTACATGTAAGAAAGGTTTGATCTGAGAGGGACCTACCCGGTAGGTTTGCTACACTGCCTTGCAGTTATTACACTCTTACATCTACTATTAGGCCTCGCCTCTTCTGTCGTCTTCAAGATTTTCTATGCCTCACCTATGCCAGTATATAAGTTTCCATGTTGATGCTTCAGCTTCACATTGTTCCAGACTATGGAGCATAAGGGACCGACCACCTCAAGCTACATCTTCGAGAATGATGGACTGATTACGTCGCCTCTACATCTCCACTGCTTCCACTGCCTCCTCTGTATTTGACTGAAGAAGCCTACAGTGTAAGCGAAACATTTCGGAATGTGTGAATTTTCCATTACTAGTCAGGGACAACTGTTGTGGAGCGGGATTGTGAATTTGGGTCAGCTTTTGTAAATTCCTTCTCACTTAGGCTTCCAAAAATATGACCAAGTTGATGAATTAGCTAAACAAGCAGCAAATAAAGAGAATGTTTAGTATAACTTTTTTTTTCAAACAAAATTTCAAGAAACATTGTCAGAAATGAATTAGCAAACGAGTTTGAAAAAGGTAGAATAGTACAGGTAGCAACTAGCACATTCATTATCCATCATAATAGAAACTGTCAAGTTAAACATATATTTGGAGAAAGTAAAAAGGTCAGTAAATTACAAGATGTTGTTACTACTAGACTAAGGCTAGGCTATAAGTGTCTCTGGCAGTACTACTGTTACTACTAAACTAAGGCTAGGCTATAAGTGTCTCTGGCAGTACTACTGTTACTACTAAACTAAGGCTAGGCTATAAGTGTCTCTGGCAGTACTACTGTTACTACTAAACTAAGGCTAGGCTATAAGTGTCTGGCAGTACTACTGTTACTACTAAACTAAGGCTAGGCTATAAGTATCTCTGGCAGTACTACAGTTACTACTAAACTAAGGCTAGGCTATAAGTGTCTCTGGCAGTACTACTGTTACTACTAAACTAAGGCTACTAAGGCTAGGCTATAAGTGTCTCTGGCAGTACTACTGTTACTACTAAACTAAGGCTAGGCTATAAGTGTCTCTGGCAGTACTACTGTTACTACTAAACTAAGGCTAGGCTATAAGTATCTCTGGCAGTACTACTGTTACTACTAAACTAAGGCTAGGCTATAAGTATCTCTGGCAGTACTACTGTTACTACTAAACTAAGGCTAGGCTATAAGTGTCTCTGGCAGTACTACTGTTACTACTAAACTAAGGCTAGGCTATAAGTGTCTCTGGCAGTACTACTGTTACTACTAAACTAAGGCTAGGCTATAAGTATCTCTGGCAGTACTACTGTTACTACTAAACTAAGGCTAGGCCATAAGTATCTCTGGCAGTACTACTGTTACTACTAAACTAAGGCTAGGCTATAAGTATCTCTGGCAGTACTACTGTTACTACTAAACTAAGGCTAGGCTATAAGTATCTCTGACAGTACTACTGTTACTACTAAACTAAGGTTAGGCTATAAGTGTCTCTGGCAGTACTACTGTTACTACTAAACTAAGGCTAGGCTATAAGTATCTCTGGCAGTACTACTGTTACTACTAAACTAAGGCTAGGCTATAAGTATCTCTGACAGTACTACTGTTACTACTAAACTAAGGCTAGGCTATAAGTGTCTCTGGCAGTACTACTGTTACTACTAAACTAAGGCTAGGCTATAAGTATCTCTGGCAGTACTACTGTTACTACTAAACTAAGGCTAGGCTATAAGTATCTCTGGAAATACTACTGTTACTACTTGACTAAGGCTAGGCTATAAGTATCTCTGGCAGCATGGCTTGTATGGAGATGTCAATACAAAGTGTGTGGACAGATACAGAGCCATACTACTGAAGCATTACATTGTAATCTCCAAACATCCAACCTTTCAGAAACACCTCCACGCCAGCCTTATAGGATATGGTAAAACACCTCATCACTAATGAAAAGATATCTGAAATCTTTATATATGAAACACTTGTGCAACATTTGAGTATTTTTATTCTGGAAACGTTTCGCCAGCCAGCTGCTTTTTCAGTCACATGGAAGATGAAGAGGAGACTGATTACCTCAAACTCCTCCTCATCTTCCACCTTTCTCTGCACTGGACTGAAGAGGCTACTGGCTGGAGAAACATTTCCAGAATAAAGATATCCAAATGTTGCTCAAGTGTCTCATTTATCAACTTGTTGGTTTTCTAAACTATTTTGAATATTCATGTCTAAAATCTTGAAGTTGTATCCAAATTTTGCATTGACTAGATGAACAAATTGTCTTTATAGAAACTGTAACCAAGCTGTTTCCCTTTTGGTAATTTTTTTACGTGGTAATAAAAAATATTTTTTTAATTTTTTGAGACTGTATTCCTTACTGTACTAAGTACAACAAGTATATGACGAAATTTAAAAATACAACATAACTAATATTTCTTTCTAGTGATGTAACAATACTCAGGGAGGTCTGACAAAGACCCATTGTGATCTTTGTAACCCTGTTTTTTGCGCTACCGTTCACAGGATGAGCTGCGGCTGCACTGTACAGTATGATAGTTTAATTGTGGTAACATCCGTAGTGTGCTGCTACACTAGTTTTTAATATCATTTGTATATGGTCTCCCAGGATCACTAACGACCATTCTCTGGACTATCCATAGGACCAATGGCATGACCATTACCAGGACCATTGGCATGACCGTCACCAGGACCACTGGCGCAACCATTATCAAGTCCATTAGCTTAAGGCGTTCAGAGTAATTTAAATGTTTTATTGGCTCTTAAGCGGGCTATAAACGATCTCTGTATTTATTCCAGCTATGCGCAGGGGTGCGGTGGGGACAATAAGGGAACACTGTATCAACATCCGGGGTCCCAGACTTTTCAACATCTTACCAGAAGATATCAGAAACACTGCTGGAACAAGTGTAGAAGCCTTCAAGAGGAAACTGGACAAGTATCTTCACCAGGTGCCAGATCAACCAGGCTGTGATGGATATGTGGGGCAGCGGGCCTCCAGCAGCAACAGCCTGGTTGACCAGGCAAGCACCAGACGAGCCTGGCCCATGGCCGGGCTCAGAGAGTAGATAAACTCTCGAAACTCTTCAAAGGTATATCAAAGGTATGCTATCTCCCCTGCCCTGAACGGGACCGTCAACACTGAACAATGTTTAACTAGAGAACACAACGATTTGAAAAGTGTCCCCATTGGTTCTATTTTCCTTGTTTCCAAAGTTCTCATTACCCACCCCGTCATCCTCCTGCTGGTGACATTTGCCTTGTCTTCTCTGAAAAAAAAATCAGCTGTCTTTCACGTGTTCCTTTCGTTCTATTTGACAATCCTCTTGAGTTTTACATCCAGTGTTTCCTTTGAGTTCTTCATTCTTTCCATAATTAAGGAGTTGAAACTTATCACCATTGAACGTCATGTTCTCCACTGCCCAGTGGAAAACACTACTTCTATCTTCCTGCAATTTTTCACTGTCTTCTATCGAAGTGACTTCCATGGTTTTTTAGTGTCATCTGCAAATGATGATACAAAACTGTGACGGGTGTTTAAATCCGTGTCTGCTATGAGGATAAGAAACAACAAAGGTGTCAGGACAGTGCCATTCACCGGGCAACTGACAGAACCATTGGGAGAACCATTCCCAGATCACTGGCAGGACCATTCCCAGGACCACTGGCAGGACCATTCCCAGGACCACTGGCAGGACCATTCCCAGGACCACTGGCAGGACCATTTCCAGGACCACTGGCAGGACCATTCCCAGGACCACTGGCAGGACCATTCCCAGGACCACTGGCAGGACCATTCCCAGGACCACTGGCAGGACCACTGGCAGGACCATTCCCAGGACCACTGGCAGGACCACTGGCAGAACCATTCCCAGGACCACTGGCAGGACCATTCCATGAGACAGTAAAGGTGTGCTGGGAACGTGAGAGTGTATGACCTTGGAGTAAATTATAACCCCTGAAGACGACCTTGAACGACCTTCCCTGCACCAGGGATAGAAAGGTAGACGATTCCAGTACACGACAGTCAGGTAGACCTTGAACGACCTTCCCTACACCAGAGGTAGACAGGTAGACGATCCCAGTGCACGACACTGTAGGGTTGACCTTCAAAAGAGTACGTTATACTGGTGAAGGGCTCTTGATCCGAGGAATGGGAGCGTAGTTCTGATTCCCCGGATCTTGCATGACCCCCTACGGGTTTAGCGGTCGCAGTGAATGTGACATTAATAATAATAATAATAACAGCAACAACAAAAACAATAATAATAATAATAATAACAATAATAATAATAATAACAATAATAATAATAATAACAATAATATTTTTTTTTTTTTTTTATTATCACACCGGCCGATTCCCACCAAGGCAGGGTGGCCCGAAAAAGAAAAACTTTCACCATCATTCACTCCATCACTGTCTTGCCAGAAGGGTGCTTTACACTACAGTTTTTAAACTGCAACATTAACACCCCTCCTTCAGAGTGCAGGCACTGTACTTCCCATCTCCAGGACTCAAGTCCGGCCTGCCGGTTTCCCTGAATCCCTTCATAAATGTTACTTTGCTCACACTCCAACAGCACGTCAAATATTAAAAACCATTTGTCTCCATTCACTCCTATCAAACACGCTCACGCATGCCTGCTGGAAGTCCAAGCCCCTCGCACACAAAACCTCCTTTACCCCCTCCCTCCAACCCTTCCTAGGCCGACCCCTACCCCGCCTTCCTTCCACTACAGACTGATACACTCTTGAAGTCATTCTGTTTCGCTCCATTCTCTCTACATGTCCGAACCACCTCAACAACCCTTCCTCAGCCCTCTGGACAACAGTTTTGGTAATCCCGCACCTCCTCCTAACTTCCAAACTACGAATTCTCTGCATTATATTCACACCACACATTGCCCTCAGACATGACATCTCCACTGCCTCCAGCCTTCTCCTCGCTGCAACATTCATCACCCACGCTTCACACCCATATAAGAGCGTTGGTAAAACTATACTCTCATACATTCCCCTCTTTGCCTCCAAGGACAAAGTTCTTTGTCTCCACAGACTCCTAAGTGCACCACTCACTCTTTTTCCCTCATCAATTCTATGATTCACCTCATCTTTCATAGACCCATCCGCTGACACGTCCACTCCCAAATATCTGAATACATTCACCTCCTCCATACTCTCTCCCTCCAATCTGATATTCAATCTTTCATCACCTAATCTTTTTGTTATCCTCATAACCTTACTCTTTCCTGTATTCACCTTTAATTTTCTTCTTTTGCACACCCTACCAAATTCATCCACCAATCTCTGCAACTTCTCTTCAGAATCTCCCAAGAGCACAGTGTCATCAGCAAAGAGCAGCTGTGACAACTCCCACTTTGTGTGTGATTCTTTGTCTTTTAACTCCACGCCTCTTGCCAAGACCCTCGCATTTACTTCTCTTACAACCCCATCTATAAATATATTAAACAACCACGGTGACATCACACATCCTTGTCTAAGGCCTACCTTTACTGGGAAAAAATTTCCTTCTTTCCTACATACTCTAACTTGAGCCTCACTATCCTCGTAAAAACTCTTCACTGCTTTCAGTAACCTACCTCCTACACCATACACTTGCAACATCTGCCACATTGCCCCCCTATCCACCCTGTCATATGCCTTTTCCAAATCCATAAATGCCACAAAGACCTCTTTAGCCTTATCTAAATACTGTTCACTTATATGTTTCACTGTAAACACCTGGTCCACACACCCCCTACCTTTCCTAAAGCCTCCTTGTTCATCTGCTATCCTATTCTCCGTCTTACTCTTAATTCTTTCAATTATAACTCTACCATACACTTTACCAGGTACATTCAACAGACTTATCCCCCTATAATTTTTGCACTCTCTTTTATCCCCTTTGCCTTTATACAAAGGAACTATGCATGCTCTCTGCCAATCCCTAGGTACCTTACCCTCTTCCATACATTTATTAAATAATTGCACCAACCACTAAGATAACAGGGATATCTTGCTACTCCTACTTACACTTTGGTCACACTTCACAGACACGCACATGCATATATATATATACATACATCTAGGTTTTTCTCCTTTTTCTAAATAGCTCTTGTTCTTTTTTATTTCTTCTATTGTCCATGGGGAAGTGGAAAAGAATCTTTCCTCCGTAAGCCATGCGTGTCGTATGAGGCGACTAAAATGCCGGGAGCAATGGGCTAGTAACCCCTTCTCCTGTATACAATTACTAAAAAAGAGAAGAAGAAAAACTTTATAAAACTGGGTTGCTTAAATGTGCGTGGATGTAGTGCGGATGACAAGAAACAGATGATTGCTGATGTTATGAATGAAAAGAAGTTGGATGTCCTGGCCCTAAGCGAAACAAAGCTGAAGGGGGTAGGAGAGTTTCAGTGGGGGGAAATAAATGGGATTAAATCTGGAGTATCTGAGAGAGTTAGAGCAAAGGAAGGGGTAGCAGTAATGTTAAATGATCAGTTATGGAAGGAGAAAAGAGAATATGAATGTGTAAATTCAAGAATTATGTGGATTAAAGTCAAGGTTGGATGCGAGAAGTGGGTCATAATAAGCGTGTATGCACCTGGAGAAGAGAGGAATGCAGAGGAGAGAGAGAGATTTTGGGAGATGTTAAGTGAATGTATAGGAGCCTTTGAACCAAGTGAGAGAGTAATTGTGGTAGGGGACTTGAATGCTAAAGTAGGAGAAACTTTTAGAGAGGGTGTGGTAGGTAAGTTTGGGGTGCCAGGTGTAAATGATAATGGGAGCCCTTTGATTGAACTTTGTATAGAAAGGGGTTTAGTTATAGGTAATACATATTTTAAGAAAAAGAGGATAAATAAGTATACACGATATGATGTAGGGCGAAATGACAGTAGTTTGTTGGATTATGTATTGGTAGATAAAAGACTGTTGAGTAGACTTCAGGATGTACATGTTTATAGAGGGGCCACAGATATATCAGATCACTTTCTAGTTGTAGCTACACTGAGAGTAAAAGGTAGATGGGATACAAGGAGAATAGAAGCATCAGGGAAGAGAGAGGTGAAGGTTTATAAACTAAAAGAGGAGGCAGTTAGGGTAAGATATAAACAGCTATTGGAGGATAGATGGGCTAATGAGAGCATAGGCAATGGGGTCGAAGAGGTATGGGGTAGGTTTAAAAATGTAGTGTTAGAGTGTTCAGCAGAAGTTTGTGGTTACAGGAAAGTGGGTGCAGGAGGGAAGAGGAGCGATTGGTGGAATGATGATGTAAAGAGAGTAGTAAGGGAGAAAAAGTTAGCATATGAGAAGTTTTTACAAAGTAGAAGTGATGCAAGGAGGGAAGAGTATATGGAGAAAAAGAGAGAAGTTAAGAGAGTGGTGAAGCAATGTAAAAAGAGAGCAAATGAGAGAGTGGGTGAGATGTTATCAACAAATTTTGTTGAAAATAAGAAAAAGTTTTGGAGTGAGATTAACAAGTTAAGAAAGCCTAGAGAACAAATGGATTTGTCAGTTAAAAATAGGAGAGGAGAGTTATTAAATGGAGAGTTAGAGGTATTGGGAAGATGGAAGGAATATTTTGAGGAATTGTTAAATGTTGATGAAGATAGGGAAGCTGTGATTTCGTGTATAGGGCAAGGAGGAATAACATCTTGTAGGAGTGAGGAAGAGCCAGTTGTGAGTGTGGGGAAAGTTCGTGAGGCAGTAGGCAAAATGAAAGGGGGTAAGGCAGCCGGGATTGATGGGATAAAGATAGAAATGGTGGTTGGTGCAACAATAATAATAATAACAATAACAATAATAATAATAATCAAGGAGAGGCAGTAATAATAGGATTCAACTCCCTACTACTCCCAGTGTCTGAAGATACAGTAGATAATACATCAGATCTAACGTATACATAAATACAATATACACCACGTATGGTACTACTGTATATGCAAAATGCATCTCCCTGCCCTCGTATATCCCCCATATACAGGTATACCCGTGGAATACCATCTCACCTGTGTGTGTGTGTGTGTGTGTGTGTGTGTGTGTGTGTGTGTGTGTGTGTGTGTGTGTGTGTGTGTGTGTGTATATATATATATATATATATATATATATATATATATATATATATATATATATATATATATATATATATATATATATATGGATAACTAAAGTGTAATGAAAACTTGTCAATGCTCAATAATAACGCACATGGAGACAGAAACTTATAAGATTAAATGATCTATATATTTCGATCCCCTTCCGGGATCCTCTTCAGCAGATACATAAGAGAAGGGAGAATATGAATATATAAAGAGAAGGTTGCACCTCACCCCGTACAAGTAACCTTCCCAGCATCAAACCACCAGAGATTTGGTACAAGCATGTTGATGATGTCATTACCATGAGACCACACTTGGGGTACCTTTGACACAGTCTTTGAGAATTTTAACCACCTTGCTCCCTCCATACAGTTCAAGGTTGAACGGGAAACAATCAACTTCCATTCCTTGATGTTCTCATTACCAGAAATAACGATCAGGTTGAATTATCAGTTTATAGGAAGGCCCCTCACACTGCCAACTATGTTCATCTCTACAGCCACCATTCATTCCAGATGAAGAAGGGCACCATCTCAAGCCTGTTCTTACGTGCACTCAGGATATGCTGCCCCTCAAACTTACACCAAGAAAAAGAAATCCTTAGAACACAATTTTCCAGATTAGGATACCCTGACTGGTTAAAAAAAAGGGAGAAAAGAAAGCAAATATTAACTACTACAAAACCTCAGTTCACAAAAACTTGACTCCATCCAGTAAATCTCAACTCACGTTGCCCTACCAGCAAGACACATTCAACAGTCTCAACAAAGTGACCAACACAATCACGTTCTATCCTAACAAACAAGGGAATGTCTTTTCCAAGAAACACAAACATTCAGAGAGGTAAGACACACCAGGAGTTTACCAGATACCATGTAAAGACTGCAACGAAGCATACATAGGGCAGACAGGACGAGCACTATCTACAAGAATCATTGAACACTAGAGAGCACAGGCCAATTCAGCCATTTTTCAACATGTCAGCAACAGCAATCACAATATTCATTGGGAAGCTGCCACTATCAGACACAAATCACACTGCAGCTACAATTGCAAAATCATAGACACAGTCCGCTTAGCTACCACATCTCACAGGGACAATGGAAGCCAGACGTCATTTCAAAATTCGCCGTCAAAAAGTACATACCAGCGCCCAACCTCATACAGAACGCCAACACATCAGGAATCATAGTACAAAGGAACTTCCTACCCAAATTTTTAGTTTTATTAAAGGTCCTGTCTTCTTTACCCACTCACTGCTTGACATGTCCCACCCCCCACGAGGTGGGGGGATATGTCAAGCAATGTGGGATCATGTACGAGGTGAAGTGCAACGTTTCTTATATATTCATGTTCTCCTTTCACTTATGTATGTACTGAAGAGGATCCCACAAGGGGATCGAAATATACAGATCAATTAATCTTCTGAGTTTCTGTCTCCATGTGGGATATTATTACACACACAAGTTCAGAATGAATTTTGCGAAGTTATTGCACACACAAATTTTCACTTGCCTTATACGGTAAGAAGAGCGATGCTATTTAAGCGAAAATCGCAAGTTTTACTTATTCGGCACGACATACATACACACACACACACACACACACACACGCACACACACATATATATATATATATATATATATATATATATATATATATATATATATATATATATATATATATATATATATATATATACCTATGTTGTTTTACTTTCTGTTGTATTTTGGGGAATGTTTGGCCAATGTATTTTGTCTTTAAATAAAACATACTTGAAATATAGGGGGTGGTAGGAGAAAATTTTCAAACAGCTTCAGGGAAAACCCTGAGTTTCCCCTGAAGCAAGTTTATTCTTTTCTCTGAGGATGAGGGTCCCCAGAACAGTTCTAGAGGTGGTACCTCCCTATATTTATATATACATATATATCTATATATATATATATATATATATATATATATATATATATATAAATATATATATATATATATATATATATATATATATATAATATATATATATATATATATAATTATATATATATATATATATATATATGTCGTGCCGAATATGTAAAACTGGTCAATTAGCAAGAACTCATTTAAAATTAAGCCCTTTCTAAAATTTTCTTTTATACGTTTGAAGATATATTTCCTTCATTAATGTTAATGTAAAAAAATTTAATTTTGCTCCAAAAGAATCTTAAAAAACTTACCTAACCTTATTATAACAAGAACATATTATTTTAGCCTACCCAACTAAATATATTTTAGATTTGTTTACAATACTTTAATACTAAACAAACACAGTGAAATATATTTTTTTCGTTAGGTTCTGAATGATTTTGGCGAAATTATTGCATACACAAATTTTCGCTTGTCCTATATGGCAAGATGAGCGCTGCTATTTAAGCCAAGATCGCAAGTTCTGCCTATTCGGCACGACATATGTATATGCGTATATCAGTCATAGCTACAGTTTGTGGAGATGGGTGGGTAATGGGGAAGGGAACTGGATAAGGGATGGAGGGAAGGGAAATCTTTGTCAGGGGGGCGCTAAGGGGGAAGGTGAAAGAGATGAAGGGTGGCTGTGGATGCTTGCGAAGATGACCCAACTTCTTGCATCATCATCTTCCCTGCCCCCCCCCCCCCCCCCATCATCCCCATCTCCCTGCCTCACTCTCATCCCATCCTCTCCTTCCTCTAGTCACAAAGCCTGATTATCTCCCATTCCCCAGGCGTTGTATGACCCTTACGGATTTGGCGCTTCCATATGATAATCATTATAATAATAGCAATTAATAATAATAATAATAATAATAATAATAATAATAATAATAATAATGGTTCCTGCAGCACTACCACCTCACCCACTCAGGTGGGAGGTTCAAGGATATATAAGATCATTTATGAGAGTTGACGACAAGCACACCAGAGAATACAAGTTTTGTGATTCAGGTTGGAAGTAATGATTGAAAGGAGATAATATCACAAGTCTCAGTAGATAAACAGGCCTTACTAAGACACTGAAGGAGAACGGAAGATGACTGGTACTTACATCATCACTGCCACTGTATCATGTATACGACTATGCAACCAGTACAGCTATGACTCTAAACTATGCACTTAAGGACTTACATAAGAACATGAGAATGGAAAAGGCTTCAGCAAGCTTACTGGCCCAACATTCCCACCCACATATTTGTCTAACATTTGCTTAAACAACCCAAGGAATTAGCTACAATAACTCATGTTAGGCAGGTCTTAATCTAACTCATACATTTGTTCAACCCATTTTTAAAGATATCCAATGATTTAGTTTCAATAACCTAACTTGGCAAATTGTTCCACTCATCTACAACTCTCAGTGGTTCAATTATACATTATCACTTTTAACTGTATCTGTCTTCCATTTGTATAATGCATGGAAGGAGGGGAGGTACCTAGTTACTGGCAGAGAGCATGCCATAGGGCATAGGGATGGGGGTAAAAGAGTGTGCAGGAATTTTAAGGAAATGAGTTTGTTGAATATAGCGAGAAAAGTGTATGGTAGAGTTATTTAATGACATTTTCCCCTCACTCTACGATGCTCTACACTAAACTGACCTGTGGGATGACTTTAATAGTGACTGAAAGTTAGTTAAAAAAAAAGGCTTCACTTGAGTGAGGTGGGTAATGGAAGATTCACACGGATCATACAGTAGGTGAAGAAGCAGCAGAGAGTGGGAAGGATGGAGGGAAGAGTTACGAAGGAGGGAGAGGCCAACTTACAAGAAGCCAGGTAACCAGCTGGGAGAGACCAGATGTGTGAGTTAAAAATACTTCACACAAACGCTCCCGGTTTATTCCAAAAGGTAATGAACTATCTTCATTTGCTTCACAAGAGCATCCCAACCACATATTATTGTTATAAGTGAATCTTGGTGCGACTCCAACATCCACCATATAACAGTAGTCGTGAAAGGCTACATTCTTTTGAGTAGTCTCGCACTCATAAGAAAGTTGGTAGAGCGGCTCTATTTGTTAATATTGAACTGTTTGTGACAGAAGTTCAAAAGTATGATGTAGTGGTATATGACTTTGTATGAAGAAATTCAAGCGAGTGTACCATTACCCTAAACAGAACTAGGATGATGACGCCCTTTTATATAATGAAATGAAGGTAATCTGTATGTACAAAGAGGACGTATTACTTTGTGACTTTAATGGGTGAACCAGGAGGCTGCCACACTCAACATCACTGAGGACAACCTTTTCTATAAAACTGTTACTTCGGCTACTCTGGGAAATAATTTGGATCTTGCTCTGACCACAGACTGTGGCCTTGTTCAATGAGATAAGAGAGAGACAAAGAAGCAGTCATCACATCATGAATAGTGAAGTTGTCATCTCAAGATGACAACGTCGTTATTCATTACTTGGTCTGTTCTGTTAGTTATTAGTTGTCAAGGGTACTTGTCAATAGCGTGTGTGTGTGTATGTATGTGCAATCTCCTGTGTGTGTGTGTACTCACCTATTTGTACTCACCTATTTGTGGTTGCAGGGGTCGAGTCCTAGCTCCTGGCCCCGCCTCTTCACCGGTTGCTACTAGACCCTCTCTCTCCCCGCTCCATGAGCTTTATCAAACCTCGTCTTAAAACTGTGTATGGTTCCTGCCTCCACTACGTCATTTTCTAGGCTATTCCACTGCCTTACAACTCTATGACTGAAGAAATACTTCCTACTATCTCTCTGACTCATTTGTGTCTTCAACTTCCAATTGTGGCCTCTTGTTTCTGTGTCCCCTCCCTGGAACATCCTGTCCTTGTCCACCTTGTCTATTCCACGCAGTATTTTATATGTCGTTATCATGTCTCCCCTGACCCTCCTGTCCTCCAGTGTCGTCAGGCCGATTTCCCTTAATCTTTCTTCATAGGACATTCCCCTTAGCTCTGGAACTAACCTTGTTGCAAACCTTTGTACTTTCTCTAGTTTCTTGACGTGCTTTATCAAGTGCGGGTTCCAAACAGGTGCTGCATACTCCAGTATGGGCCTGACATACACGGTGTACAGTGTCTTGAATGATTCCTTACTAAGGTGTGTGTGTGTGTGTGTGTGTGTGTGTGTGTGTGTGTGTGTGTGTGTGTGTGTGTGTGTATCTCTCACAATCGTGAGGTAGAGTGTTAATGTTGATATTTTTAAGCACACATGTAATATTAATATTTTAAAGAAGTATCGGCTGTTGTAATGGTCGATACTCGCTGATACTGATACTTGGCACATCTCTGAAGCACACTGTATAGGAGACAAACTTCATACCAGAATAAGTGACTGACTGAGACATGTAATACAACATGATACCAGTACTCAACAGAGTCACCAAAGTGGAGTTCCCCAGGGATCCAGTTTTTGGTTCATTCTTCTTCACAATACACATAAATGATCCTGAGTTAGTACCAACATCTAAGATTGAAAAAAATTGAATGTTACACCAACTTGGGGACAAGGACAGATTGCTGGAGTATTTGGAGTGATCTGAACAGGTCAGACACGCTATGGTCAGACACGTGAAAGTTGAGGCTGAACGTAGATAAGTGCAAATTAATTCATTTTGAATATAACTGTCTTAAACAAAATGTTTGCCAACAAACTAACCGCAACGAGACAAGAAAAAAGACCTTGGAGTAATCATAAACAACTACCTCAAAAGTAGCAAGTAATGCCTTACTTCCAGCAAAGTTAGCATAATGTTAGGTTTTATAGTTAGAAACTTGGAATACAAAATACAAGACGCCATATTCATTCTCTATAATGCACTTGCCAGACGGCATCCTGAATAAGTCGACCAGTTGTATTAACCAAATTACATAAAAAGAGGCAGGGGGTACGGAGAACTACTAAACTCCTATACCCAATCCGAAATAAACCTTATGAAGGAAGACTCGAAGTATCTAAGACATTTTCTCTCTTGGGAAACTAAGACTACGAGATCTCATTTAAATTTTTTAAGGCTTCAGTGGCCCTGACACACTCAAACATGCAGAACTAGCTGAGGTGCTGAATAAGCTTTTAACTAGAAAAAATGAAAGAAAACTGCGAGGTAGAGGATATAACACGAATGTATGCAAAGCTTTTGTTTGGGCAAACAGAATTATAGCAGAATGGAATAAGCTACCCATTAATTTTGTAATCGCGAGGGCAATACAGTCATCCAAGAAACAGGTGGAATAAACAGTTTGCAAGTAGAGGGTTCACCCAAATACACGGTATCCTAGAGTATCCTTGAGTATACCTGGAGTATACCTGGAGAGGGTTTCGGAGGTGAACGCCCCCGCTGCCCGGTCTGTGACCAGGCCTCGCACCCTAGTGAAAGGAGTTGCCAAAACTTCAGGTTCTGTATGCGCAGTGTACATCTGTCACTCAAGATTGCTGAGTCGCCCCAAATTGTATTATAAGTCAGAAAAAGTGTTACTAGAGTGAGTAGTGAGGCACAAGTAACGGTGGGCGAGGACCGGACCGAGATATGCCCAATACACTCGCTACCTCACTCACTCACAGACCATCATACACACACAACTGATGGACAATCCGTTCAATTGTATCTCTCCTATACATGTCATGCCTCTTCTTCAACATGGTGTGAAACATATATCACATATATAACACCGACATCAACATTTTCATGTTGATGCGGCTGGAGGGAGTGGAAGGTGGGGAGAGAGCTTCCGCTTTTTTCTCTTCTTTACCAGTACATCTCTTCTCCCCACGTTCTTCATGAACACATACACCTTATCCACTCCCACCCGACCCCTACTCTTCCACAAACACCCACTCACTCACTTTTCTACCATCCACCCACTCTTCCTCTACCACCCACCAGCTCACACTTTACCCACACCCACCCTGACATTTGAAGGTGCAACGCTCACACCAGGTGATGAATCTCGCGTGTGTGTGCGTGTGTGTGTGTGTGTGTGTGTGTGTGTGTGTGTGTGTGTGTGTGTGTGTGTGTGTGTGTGTGTGTGTGTGTGTGTGTGTGTGTGTGTGTGTGTGCTGTTACATGTGTGGGTGTGTGTGCTGTTACATAGCGAGGTCAGTAGTAAATCAAAACCACACTGCCAGAACAACCTTTCACGATAGAAAACGTTTCGCGCAATGAAAGTATAATCAAGTTGACAAACCTCTCATTGAGCGAAACAGCATTTGGTCTATTTACATTGTTTTGTAATTACTAAGTCTGGGCTTACTGTCTGTGAAGTCAACAGCCTATGTCTGTCTGTGCCTCACACTGAGTTGCAGTGTTGCACAGTAGTGTTGATGCTATGATTCACCTGTGTACAACACCTTGTTTTGCACAGTGTTGCACAGTGTTGATTCCAGGGATCACCTGTGTTTGCACATCACCTTGTGTTGCACAGTGTTGATGCCATGGTTCTTGTTCATATATTTGCCTGTACCTCAAGCTGTGTTGCCACGGGTCTTCTCCTGTGTTGCAGAGCGTTGTGTGGCAGTGTTGCTGTGTTGCAGAGGAGGGAGGGTCACCTGCACGGCCTTGGTCATGACATAGGTGTATAGGAATCCTGCAATGATGGAACACTGACATCACCAGTACCAGCACTGACATCCCCAGTACCAGCACTGACATCACCAGTACCAACATTGACATCACCAGTACCAACACTGACATCACCAGTACCAACACTGACATCACCAGTGCTAACACTGACATAACCAGTACCAACACTGACATCACCAGTACCAACACTGACATCAATACCAACACTGGCATCACCAGTACCAGCATTGGCATCACCGCCATCAACGCTGATATCACCAGTACCAACACTGACATCACCAATGCCAACACTGGCATCACCACCATCAACGCTGATATCACCAGTACCAACACTGACATCACCAGTACCAACACTGACATCACCAGTACCAACACTGGCATCACCAGTATCAACACATATCACTACAAACTGGCATGGTGCCAGATAAGTGGAAAATGGCAAATGTGATACCTATTTTCAAAACAGGTGACAGGTCCTTAGCTTCGAACTATAGACCAATAAGCCTAACCTCCATAGTGGGAAAATTTATGGAATCAATAATTGCCGAGGCAGTTCGTAGCCACCTTGAAAAGCATAAATTAATCAACGAATCTCAGCATGGTTTTACAAAGGGACGTTCCTGCCTTACGAATTTATTAACTTTTTTCACTAAGGTATTTGAGGAGGTAGATCATGGTAACGAATATGATATTGTGTATATGGACTTCAGTAAGGCTTTTGACAGGGTCCCACATCAGAGACTATTGAGGAAAATTAAAGCACATGGAATAGGAGGAGAAATTTTTTCCTGGATAGAGGCATGGTTGACAAATAGGCAGCAGAGAGTTTGCATAAATGGGGAGAAATCAGAGTGGGGAAGCGTCACGAGCGGTGTTCCACAGGGGTCAGTGTTGGGCCCCCTGCTGTTCACAATCTACATAAACGACATAGATGAGGGCATAAAGAGCGACATCGGCAAGTTTGCCGATGACACCAAAATAGGCCGTCGAATTCATTCTGACGAGGACATTCGAGCACTCCAGGAAGATTTGAATAGACTGATGCAGTGGTCGGAGAAGTGGCAGATGCAGTTTAATATAGACAAATGCAAAGTTCTAAATGTTGGACAGGACAATAACCATGCCACATATAAACTAAATAATGTAGATCTTAATATTACGGATTGCGAAAAAGATTTAGGAGTTCTGGTTAGCAGTAATCTGAAACCAAGACAACAGTGCATAAGTGTTCGCAATAAAGCTAATAGAATCCTTGGCTTCATATCAAGAAGCATAAATAATAGGAGTCCTCAGGTTGTTCTTCAACTCTATACATCCTTGGTTAGGCCTCATTTAGATTATGCTGCACAGTTTTGGTCACCGTATTACAGAATGGATATAAATTCTCTGGAAAATGTACAAAGGAGGATGACAAAGATGATCCCATGTATCAGAAACCTTCCCTATGAGGATAGACTAAGGGCCCTGAAACTGCACTCTCTAGAAAGACGTAGAATTAGGGGGGATATGATTGAGGTTTATAAGTGGAAGACAGGAATAAATAAAGGGGATGTAAATAGTGTGCTGATAATATCTAGCCTAGACAGGACTCGCAGCAATGGTTTTAAGTTGGAAAAATTCAGATTCAGGAGGGATATAGGAAAGTACTGGTTTGGTAATAGAGTTGTGGATGAGTGGAACAAACTCCCAAGTACCGTTATAGAGGCCAGAACGTTGTGTAGCTTTAAAAATAGGTTGGATAAATACATGAGTAGATGTGGGTGGGTGTGAGTTAGACCTGATAGCTTGTGCTAACGGGTCGGTTGCCGTGTTCCTCCCTTGAGTCAATGTGACCTGACCTGACTAGGTTGGGTGCATTGGCTTAAGCCGGTAGGGACTTGGACCTGCCTCGCATGGGCCAGTAGGCCTTCTGCAGTGTTCCTTCGTTCTTATGTTCTTATGTTTAACACTGACATCACCAGTGCTAACACTGACATCACCAATGCCAACACTGGCATCACCACCATCAACGCTGATATCACCAGTACCAACACTGACATCACCAGTACCAACACTGACATCACCAGTACCAACACTGGCATCACCAGTATCAACACTGACATCACCAGTGCTAACACTGACATCACCAGTACCAACACTGACATCACCAGTACCAACATTGACATCACCACCACCAATGCTGATATCACCAGTACCAACACTGACATAACCAATACCAACACTGACATCACCATTACCATCACTGATATCATCAGCACCAACACTAACATCAGCAGCACCAATGCTTACATCAGCAGCATCAATGCTTACATCAGCAGCACCAACACTGACATCACCATTACCATCACTGATATCATCAGTACTATCACTGATATCATCAGTACCAGCACTGACATCACCAGTACCAGCACTGAAAGCACCAGTACCAACATTGATATCACCAGTACCAACACTGACATCGCCAGTACCAACACTGACATCGCCAGTACAAGCACTGACGTCACCAGTACCATCATTGACATCACCAGTACCAACACTGATATCACCAGTGCCAACACTGACATCACCAGTGCCAGCATTGACATCACAAGCATCAACGCTGACATCACCAGTACCAACACTGATATCAACAGTACCAACACTGACATCACCAGCACCAACACTGATATCACCAATACCAACACTGACATCACCATTACTAACACTGATATCATCCGTACCAACACTGACATCACCATTACCATCACTGATATCATCAGTACCATCACTGATATATCAGTACCAACACTGATATCAGCAGCACCAACACTAACATCAGTATCATTTACACTGACATCACCAGTAGCAACACTGACATCACCAATAGCAACACTAACATCAGCAGCTCCAACACAGACATCGCCAGCACTGAACACCATTTATCAAGACTGAGGGACTGAACACCTTCAAGACTGAGGGACTGAACACCTTCAAGACTGAGGGAATGAACACCTTCTTCAAGACTGAGGGACTGAACACCTTCAAGACTGAGGGACTGAACACCTTCAAGACTGAGGGAATGAACACCTTCTTCAAGACTGAGGGACTGAACACCTTCAAGACTGAGGAACTGAACACCTTCTTCAAGACTGAGGGACTGAACACCTTCTTCAAGACTGAGGGACTGAACACCTTCAAGACTGAGGGACTGAACACCTTCAAGACTGAGGGACTGAACACCTTCAAGACTGAGGGACTGAACACCTTCTTCAAGACTGAGGGACTGAACACCTTCAAGACTGAGGGACTGAACACCTTCTACAAGACTCTGAACATCTTCTTCAAGACTGACTGGACTGAACTGAATATCTTCAAGACTGAACTGACAAGATTGAAGGACTGAACACTGAGGGACTGAACACCTTCTTCAAGACTGAGGGACTGAACACCTTCAAGACTGAGGGACTGAACACCTTCTACAAGACTGACGGACTGAACATCTTCAAGACTGAAGGACTGAACACCTTCTTCAAGACTGAGGGACTGAACACCTTCTTCAAGACTGAGGGACTGAACACCTTCAAAACTGAGGGACTGAACACCTTCAAGACTGAGGGACTGAACACCTTCTTCAAGACTGAGGGACTGAACACCTTCTTAAAGACTGAGGGACTGAACACCTTCTTCAAGACTGAGGGACTGAACATCTTCAAGAATGAGGGACTGAACATCTTCAAGACTGAGGGACTGAACACCTTCAAGACTGAGGGACTGAACAACTTCTTCAAGACTGAGGGACTGAACAACTTCTTCAAGACTGAGGGACTGAACACCTTCTTCAAGACTGAGGGACTGAACACCTTCTTCAAGACTGAGGGACTGAACACCTTCAAGACTGAGGGACTGAACACCTTCTTCAAGACTGAGAGACTGAACACCTTCTTCAAGACTGAGGGACTGAACACCTTCAAGACTGAGGGACTGAACACCTTCTTCAAGACTGAGGGACTGAACACCTTCTTCAAGACTGAGGGACTGAACATCTTCTTCAAGACTGAGGGACTGAACACCTTCTTCAAGACTGAGGGACTGAATATCTTCAAGACTGAGGGACTGAACACCTTCAAGATTGAAGGACTGAACACCTTCTTCAAGACTGAGGGACTGAACATCTTCAAGACTGAGGGACTGAACACTTTCTTCAAGACTGAGGGACTGAACACCTTCTTCAAGACTGAGGGACTGAACATCTACAAGACTGAGGGACTGAACACCTTCTTCAAGACTGAGGGACTGAACATCTTCAAGACTGAGGGACTGAACACCTTCAAGACTGAGGGACTGAACATCTACAAGACTGAGGGACTGAACACCTTCTTCAAGACTGAGGGACTGAACATCTTCAAGACTGAGGGACTGAACATCTTCAAGACTCAGGGACTGAACACCTTCTTCAAGACTGAGGGACTGAACATCTTCAAGACTGAGGGACTGAACATCTTCAAGACTGAGGGACTGAACATCTGCAAGACTGAGGGACTGAACACCTTCAAGACTGAGGGACTGAACACCTTCTTCAAGACTGAGGGACTGAACATCTACAAGACTGAGGGACTGAACACCTTCTTCAAGACTGAGGGACTGAACATCTTCAAGACTGAGGGACTGAACATCTTCAAGACTGAGGGACTGAACATCTTCAAGACTGAGGGACTGAACACCTTCTTCAAGACTGAGGGACTGAACATCTACAAGACTGAGGGACTGAACACCTTCTTCAAGACTGAGGGACTGAACATCTTCAAGACTGAGGGACTGAACATCTTCAAGATTGAGGGACTGAACACCTTCTTCAAGACTGAGGGACTGAACATCTTCAAGACTGAGGGACTGAACATCTTTAAGACTGAGGGACTGAACATCTTCAAGACTGAGGGACTGAACACCTTCTTCAAGACTGAGGGACTGAACATCTACAAGACTGAGGGACTGAACACCTTCAAGACTGAGGGACTGAACATCTTCAAGACTGAGGGACTGAACATCTTCAAGACTGAGGGACTGAACATCTTCAAGACTGAGGGACTGAACACCTTCTTCAAGACTGAGGGACTGAACATCTTCAAGACTGAGGGACTGAACACCTTCTTCAAGACTGAGGGACTGAACACCTTCTTCAAGACTGAGGGACTGAACACCTTCAAGACTGAGGGACTGAACACCTTCAAGACTGAGGGACTGAACACCTTCTTCAAGACTGAGGGACTGAACACCATCTTCAAGACTGAGGGACTGAACACCTTCTTCAAGACTAAGGGACTGAACACCTTCTTCAAGACTGAGGGACTGAACATCTTCAAGACTGAGGGACTGAACACCTTCAAGACTGAGGGACTGAACACTTTCTTCAAGACTGAGGGACTGAACACCTTCTTCAAGACTGAGGGACTGAACATCTTCAAGACTGAAGGACTGAACACCTTCTTCAAGACTGAGGGACTGAACACCTTCTTCAAGACTGAGGGACTGAACATCTACAAGACTGAGGGACTGAACACCTTCTTCAAGACTGAGGGACTGAACATCTTCAAGACTGAGGGACTGAACATCTTCAAGACTGAGGGACTGAACATCTGCAAGACTGAGGGACTGAACACCTTCAAGACTGAGGGACTGAACACCTTCAAGACTGAGGGACTGAACACCTTCTTCAAGACTGAGGGAATGAACACCTTCTTCAAGACTGAGGGACTGAACACCTTCAAGACTGAGGGACTGAACACCTTCTTCAAGACTGAGGGACTGAACATCTTCAAGACTGAGGGACTGAACACCTTCAAGACTGAGGGACTGAACACCTTCTTCAAGACTGAGGGACTGAACACCTTCTTCAAGACTGAAGGACTGAACACCTTCAAGACTGAGGGACTGAACACCTTCTTCAAGACTGAGGGACTGAACACCTTCTTCAAGACTGAGGGACTGAACACCTTCTTCAAGACTGAGGGACTGAACACCTTCAAGACTGAGGGACTGAACACCTTCAAGACTGAGGGACTGAACACCTTCAAGACTGAGGGACTGAACACCTTCTTCAAGATTGAGAGATTGAACACCTTCTACAAGACTGAAGGACTGAACACCTTCAAGACTGAGGGACTGAACACCTTCAAGAATGAGGGACTGAACATCTTCAAGACTGAGGGACTGAACACCTTCTTCAAGACTGAGGGACTGAACACCTTCTTCAAGACTGAGGGACTGAACATCTTCAAGACTGAGGGACTGAACACCTTCTTCAAGTTTGAGGGACTGAACATCTTCAAGACTGAGGGACTGAACACCTTGTTCAAGACGGAGGGACTGAACACCTTCTTCAAGACTGAGGGACTGAACACCTTCTTCAAGACGGAGGGACTGAACACCTTCTTCAAGACTGAGGGACTGAACACCTTCAAGACTGAGGGACTGAACACCTTCAAGACTGAGGGACTGAACAGCTTCTTCAAGACTGAGGGACTGAACACCTTCTTCAAGACTGAGGGACTGAACACCTTCAAGACTGAGGGACTGAACACCTTCAAGACTGAGGGACTGAATACCTTCAAGACTGAGGGACTGAACACCTTCAAGACTGAGGGACTGAACACCTTCAAGACTGAGGGACTGAACACCTTCAAGACTGAGGGACTGAACACCTTCAAGACTGAGGGACTGAACACCTTCAAGACTGAGGGACTGAACACCTTCAAGACTGAGGGACTGAACACCTTCAAGACTGAGGGACTGAACACCTTCAAGACTGAGGGACTGAACACCTTCAAGACTGAGGGACTGAACACCTTCAAGACTGAGGGACTGAACACCTTCAAGACTGAGGGACTGAACACCTTCAAGACTGAGGGACTGAACACAATAATGACTGTAGAAACCTTCATCTTCACTAAAAAAGATACCCAGGAGTTGCACAAGTGTTAGGAGAGCGCAGTCTGTGTACTGACGCACACTAGTGGTGGTGTACACTACTCTGTGTACTGACGCACACTAGTGGTGGCGTACACTACACTGTGTACTGACACACTAGTGGTGGTTTACACTACACTGTGTACTGACACACTAGTGGTGGTTTACACTACACTGTGTACTGACACACACTAGGGGGTGTAAGACAAGGTATGTAACCTTGAAAATGGTACACACACACACACACATCACTGACCACTCCTTATAGCATCACACTCACACACACACACACAGAGACACACACCAGTGAAGAGGCGGGGCCAGGAGCTTGGACTCGACCCCTGCAACCTCAACTAGGTGAGTCAACTAGGTGAGTCAACTAGGTGAGTACACATACAAACACGCACACGCACACGCACACACAGCTCAAGGAGCAGGGAGAGAGAGGACCTAGTAGCGATCAGTGAAGAGGCGGGGCCAGGAGTTATGACTCGACCCCTGCAACCACAAACAGGCGAGTACACACACACTAACCACTCCTCCTAGCATCACACACACACACACACACACACACAAGGAAGTATTCACAGAAGAGACAGGAAGGGCGCCGGGAACACAGCACATGGGGAACACCAACAGGGAATGTACCATCAAGTGTTGGATGACATACACACAACTGAGGAGGAGGTGCAGAAGCTGCTAAGTGACCTTGACACCTCAAACGCGATGGGACCGGACAACATCTCCCAGTGGGTCTTTAGAGAAGGAGCAGCGATGCTGTGTGTCCCACTAACCACAATCTTCAACACATCCCTTAAATCTGGGCAACTACCTGAGGTATGGAAGACGGCAAATGTAGTCCCCATCTTTAAGAAAGGAGACAGAAACGAGGCACTAAACTACAGACCAGTGTCACTGACGTGTATAGTATGCAAAGTCATGGAGAAGATTATCAGGAGGAGAGTGGTGAAGCACATGGAACAGAACAAGATAATAAACGGCAACCAGCACGGATTCATGGAAGGCAAATCCTGTGTCGCAAACCTTCTGCAGTTTTATGACAAAGTAACAGAAGTAAGACTCGAGAGAGAAGGGTGGGTTGGTTGCATTTTCCTGGCCTGCAGGAAGGCCTTCGACACAGTTCCTCACAAGAGGTTAGTGCAGAAGCTGGAGGATCAGGCACGTATAACAGGAAGGGCATTGCAATGGATCAAAGAATACCTGACAGGGAGGCAACAACGAGTCATGGTACGTGATGAGGTATCACAGTGGGCACCTGTGACGAGCGGGGTCCCACAGGGGTCAGTCCTAGGACCAGTGCTATTTTTGGTATATTTGAATGACATGATGAAAAGGATAGACTCTGAAGTGGTTTGCAGATGATGTGAAGTTAATGAGGAAAATTAAATCAGATGCGGATCAGAAAGGACTACAAAGAGACCTGGACAGGCTGGACGCGTAGTCCAGCAACTGGCTCCTAGAATTTAACCCCGCCAAATACAAAGTCATGAAGGGGAAAGAAGACCGCAGACAGAGTATAGGCTAGGTAGCCAAAGACTGAAAACCTCACAAGAGAAAGATCTAGGGGTGAGTATAATACCGTGCACGTCGCCGGAAGCACACATTAACCAGATAGCTGCTAAGGCATATGGGAGCCTGGCAAACTTGAGAATAGCGTTCCGATACCTCATAAGTAATCGTTCTAGACTCTATACACTGTGTACGTCAGGCCCATACTGGAGTACGCAGCACCAGTGTGGAACCCACACCTGGTCAAGCACGTCAAGAAATTGGAGTAAGTGAAAAAGTTTCTAACAAGGCTGGTTCCAGAGCTAAGGGGAATGTCCTACGAAGAAAGGTTAAGGGAAATCGGCTTGACAACACTGGAGGATAGGAGGGTCAGGGGAGACATGATAACGACATACAAAATATTGCGTGGAATAGATAAGGTGGACAGAGACAGGATGTTCCAGAGATGGAACACAGAAACAAACGGTCACAATTGGAAGTTGAAGACTCAGATGAGCCAAAGGGATGTTAGGAAGTATTTCTTCAGCCACAAAGTTGTTATGAAGTGGAATAGTGTGGCAAGTGATGTAGTGGAGGCAGAATCCATACATAGTTTTAAGACGAGGTATGATAAAACTCATGGAGCAGGGAGAGGGAGGACCCAGTGTCGGTCAGTGAAGAGACGGGGCCAGGAGCTGAGTATCGACCCCTGCAACCACAATTAGGTGAGTACAATTAGGCGAGTACACACACTGACCACACACACACACACACACACACACACACACACACACACACACACACACACACACACTGACCACTCCTCCTACCATCACACACACACACTGACCATTCCTCCTACCATCACACACACACACTGACCACTCCTCCTACCATCACACACACACACTGACCACTCCTCCTACCATCACACACACACACTGACCACTCCTCCTACCATCACACACACACACTGACCACTCCTCCTACCATCACACACACACACTGACCACTCCTCCTACCATCACACACACACACTGACCACTCCTCCTACCATCACACACACACACTGACCATTCCTCCTACCATCACACACACACACTGACCACTCCTCCTACCATCACACACACACACTGACCACTCCTCCTACCATCACACACACACACTGACCATTCCTCCTACCATCACACACACACACTGACCATTCCTCCTACCATCACACACACACACTGACCACTCCTCCTACCATCACACACACACACT
>NC_091323.1:12998952-13016452 GCF_038502225.1 Cherax quadricarinatus | reverse complement strand
CATCTCTACTGCTCCTCCTAACCCGACTGAAGAAGTCTACTGTGCAGCCGAAACGTTTCGGAATGAACATACGTAACACCTTATCACGCTGTAGGTACGGTATACCATGTTCATATACGATAATGACCTTGTTATATGACATTGTTACATGACCTTGTTATATGACCTTATTACATGACCTTGTTATATGACCTTGTTACATGACCTTGTTATATGACCTTGTTATATGACCTTGTAACATGACCTTGTTACATGGCCTTGTTACATGACCTTGTTACATGACCTTGTTACATGACCTTGTTACATGACCTTGTTATATGACCTTGTTACATGGCCGTGTTACATGGCCTTGTTACATAACCTTGTTACATGACCTTGTTACATGACCTTGTTACATGACCTTGTTATATGACCTTGTTATATGGCCTTGTTACATGGCCTTGTTACATGACCTTGTTACATGACCTTGTTATATGACCTTGTTACATGGCCTTGTTACATGACCTTGTTACATGACCTTGTTATATGACCTTGTTATATGGCCTTGTTACATGACCTTGTTACATGACCTTGTTACATGACCTTGTTACATGACCTTGTTACATGACCTTGTTATATGACCTTGTTACATGGCCTTGTTACATGACCTTGTTACATGACCTTGTTATATGACCTTGTTATATGGCCGTGTTACATGGCCTTGTTACATAACCTTGTTACATGGCCTTGTTACATGGCCTTGTTACATGACCTTGTTATATGACCTTGTTACATGGCCTTGTTACATGACCTTGTTACATGACCTTGTTATATGACCTTGTTATATGGCCGTGTTACATGGCCTTGTTACATAACCTTGTTACATGACCTTGTTACATGACCTTGTTACATGACCTTGTTATATGGCCTTGTTATATGGCCTAGTTACATAACCTTGTTACATGACCTTGTTACATGACCTTGTTACATGACCTTGTTACATAACCTTGTTACATGGCCTTGTTACATGACCTTGTTACACGAATTTGTTACATGACCTTGTTACATGGCCTTGTTACATGACCTTGTTACATGACCTTGTTACATGACCTTGTTACATGACCTTGTTATATGACCTTGTTACATGGCCGTGTTACATGGCCTTGTTACATGGCCTTGTTACATGACCTTGTTACATGACCTTGTTACATGACCTTGTTACATGGCCTTGTTATATGGCCTTGTTACATGGCCTTGTTATATGGCCTTGTTACATGGCCTTGTTACATGGCCTTGTTATATGACCTTGTTACATGGCCTTGTTACATGGCCTTGTTACGTGTCCTTGTTACATGGCCTTGTTATATGGCCTTGTTACATGACCTTGTTACATGGCCTTGTTATATGACCTTGTTACATGGCCTTGTTATATGGCCTTGTTACATGGCCTTGTTACATGACCTTGTTACATGACCTTGTTACATGACCTTGTTACATGGCCTTGTTACATGACCTTGTTACATGACCTTGTTACATGGCCTTGTTATATGACCTTGTTACATGACCTTGTTACATGGCCTTGTTATATGGTCTTGTTACATGGCCTTGTTACATGGCCTTGTTACATGGCCTTGTTATATGGCCTTGTTACATGGCCTTGTTATATGACCTTGTTACATGGCCTTGTTACATGGCCTTGTTACATGACCTTGTTATATGGCCTTGTTGTATGGCCTTGTTACATGGCCTTGTTACATGACCTTGTTACATGACCTTGTTACATGACCTTGTTACATGGCCTTGTTATATGGCCTTGTTACATGGCCTTGTTACATGGCCTTGTTATATGGCCTTGTTACATGGCCTTGTTATATGGCCTTGTTACATGGCCTTGTTACATGGCCTTGTTATATGACCTTGTTACATGACCTTGTTACATGGCCTTGTTACATGGCCTTGTTATATGACCTTGTTACATGGCCTTGTTACGTGGCCTTGTTATATGACCTTGTTACATGTCCTTGTTACATGGCCTTGTTATATGACCTTGTTACATGACCTTGTTACATGACCTTGTTATATAACCTTGTTACATGACCTTGTTATATGACCTTGCTATATGGCATTACTATATGACCTTGCTATATATTGCTATATGGCCTTGTTACATGACCTTGTTTATGACCTTGTTACATAACCTTGTTATATGACCTTGCTATATGACCTTGCTATATGACCTTGCTATATGGCCTTGTTACATGACCTTGCTATATGACCTTTCTATATGACCTTGTTATATGCCAGGAACACGGTTTAAGTTCACCTTCCATTCTCCTGTTTGCTCACAGTCACATACATGTAGTTTCCAAACTCCTTAAAGATGTCATAATTTTAATCCTAACCCCTTGTACTTTAATCAGCTGCTGGATGCGCATCAACGTTTGGAACAGTCCCCTGGACCTGTGACTACACTTGGTGCTGGGAGTCCATCTTCAGTGACAGGCTGTCTCTGCCTGCTATGTCAATACCTCAAAATATTTTGTACATCGTGATCATATCTCTCCTGGAAAATGGTCTGGTGATACCGACAAGGTGTGGAAAAAGACACTTATGGAGAGCTCAGGACATTTATTAGAGGAAACGTTTCGCCCCAAGCGACTTCTTGAGTCCTAAAGAAAAAGCCACTCGTGGCGAAACGTTTCCTGTAATAAAGGCATTGAATTGTACGTATGTGTATTTTTCCACATATATCACCAGCTCTTCCCTTAACCAGTGAGGTATGATAAATCATACAGAAACTGAAGGTATGATAAGTCATACATAAACTGAAGGTATGATAAGTCATACATAAACTGAAGGTATGATAAATCATACAGAAACTGAAGGTATGATAAATCATACAGAAACTGAAGGTATGATAAATCATACAGAAACTGAAGGTATGATAAATCATACAGAAACTGAAGGTATGATAAGTCATACAGAAACTGAAGGTATGATAAATCATACAGAAACTGAAGGTATGATAAGTCATACAGAAACTGAAGGTATGATAAATCATACAGAAACTGAAGGTATGATAAGTCATACAGAAACTGAAGGTATGATAAATCATACAAAAACTGAGGTATGATAAATCCTACAAAAACTGGAAGAAACGGAGAAAGTGAAAGATAGTGATAAACGTTGTTAAGATGGCAGTTAGTTAGGTCTGGAGGGGGTGAGGGAGGTCAGGGGAGAGAAACACATACACTGATGATGTAAGGAGAGGTCAGAGGGGTGGTGTCAGTAGGTTGTCAGAGGTCAGTAAGAATGCACTCGCTGCTTCACTGATTTATTTTCGTATTTAATAAAACTGGCGACATTCGCGGTATATTAATAACTTGATGTGTATGATAGTCACAGTGTATACTCCTAACATACTGTGTATGATAGTTACAGTGTATACTCCTAACATACTGTGTATGATAGTTACAGTGCATACTCCTAACATACTGTGTATGATAGTTACAGTGTATACTCCTAACATACTGTGTATGATAGTTACAGTGCATACTCCTAACATACTGTGTATGATAGTTACAGTGCATACTCCTAACATACTGTGTATGATAGTTACAGTGTATACTCCTAACATACTGTGTATGATAGTCACAGTGTATACTTCTAACATACTGTGTATGATAGTCACAGTGTATACTTCTAACATACTGTGTATGATAGTCACAGTGTATACTCCTAACATACTGTGTATGATAGTTACAGTGTATACTCTTAACATACTGTGTATGATAGTTACAGTGTATACTTCTAACATATAGTGTATGATAGTCACAGTGAGGTCATAATCACAATACGCAACAAAACTAATGTTGGACTCAGCAGAGGACCCTGTGGCACTCTGTTTCCCTGGACAAGCACGTCGGAAGTACCGATGATGTGGGCGCCGCTCAGTAAAGGTTGTAACCTGCAAGAAAAATAAAGATGCCGCAAAACGGGATAGAAGACGTCCCATACATATAGCATAAAGTTTATCCCATGTTCCTCATTGCTTTATTATCTTTCACGGCCCTGGCTAGCATCTTTCACGGCCCTGGTTTGCATCTTTCACGGCCCTGGCTAGCATCTTTCACGGCCCTGGCTAGCATCTTTCACGGCCCTGGCTAGCATCTTTCACGGCCCAGGCTAGCATCTTTCACGGCCCTGGTTTGCATCTTTCACGGCCCTGGCTAGCATCTTTCACGGCCCTGGCTAGCATCTTTCACGGCCCTGGCTAGCATCTTTCACGGCCCTGGTTTGCATCTTTCACGGCCCTGGCTAGCATCTTTCACGGCCCTGGCTAGCATCTTTCACGGCCCTGGCTAGCATCTTTCACGGCCCTGGCTAGCATCTTTCACGGCCCTGGCTAGCATCTTTCACGGCCCTGCTAGCTAGCATCTTTCACGGCCCTGCTAGCATAGCAACTTTCACGGCCCTGGCTAGCATCTTTCACGGCCCTGGCTAGCATCTTTCACGGCCCTGGCTAGCATCTTTCACGGCCCTGGCTAGCATCTTTCACGGCCCTGGCTAGCATCTTTCACGGCCCTGGCTAGCATCTTTCACGGCCCTGGCTAGCATCTTTCACGGCCCTGGCTAGCATCTTTCACGGCCCTGGCTAGCATCTTTCACGGCCCTGGCTAGCATCTTTCACGGCCCTGGCTAGCATCTTTCACGGCCCTGGCTAGCATCTTTCACGGCCCTGGCTAGCATCTTTCACGGCCCTGGCTAGCATCTTTCACGGCCCTGGCTAGCATCTTTCACGGCCCTGGCTAGCAGTGTCTACACTAGGGTCTAGACACTGAATCCAGAGTAGATGATGTCGATGTTGCGGGACTAAATCGCTCTATAAACCTAGTCCCAGTGAGAGCAAGAGAGAGAGAGAGAGAGAGAGAGAGAGAGAGAGAGAGAGAGAGAGAGAGAGAGAGAGAGAGAGAGAGAGAGAGAGAGAGAGAGAGAGAGAGAGAGAGAGAGAGATCCTAAATGGCACACTGCCAACAACATTGATGACAAACACACAACATACAGAACAAACTTTTACAGGGAAAATATTTGGTTATACTTAGAGCTTTATCAAGTGATGACTTGATAAAGCTCCACACAAAGTGAAACAAGACTTGATAAAGCTCCACACAGAGTGAAACATGACTTGATAAAGCTCCACACAAAGTGAAACAAGACTTGATAAAGCTCCACACAAAGTGAAACAAGACTTGATAAAGCTCCACACAAAGTGAAACATGACTTGATAAAGCTCCACACAAAGTGAAACATGACTTGATAAAGCTCCACACAAAGTGAAACATGACTTGATAAAGCTCCACACAGAGTGAAACATGACTTGATAAAGCTCCACACAAAGTGAAACATGACTTGATAAAGCTCCACACAAAGTGAAACAAGACTTGATAAAGCTCCACACAAAGTGAAACAAGACTTGATAAAGCTCCACACAAAGTGAAACATGACTTGATAAAGCTCCACACAAGTGAAACAAGACTTGATAAAGCTCCACACAAAGTGAAACAAGACTTGATAAAGCTCCACACAAAGTGAAACATGACTTGATAAAGCTCCACACAAAGTGAAACAAGACTTGATAAAGCTCCACACAAAGTGAAACAAGACTTGATAAAGCTCCACACAAAGTGAAACAAGACTTGATAAAGCTCCACACAAAGTGAAACAAGACTTGATAAAGCTCCACACAAAGTGAAACAAGACTTGATAAAGCTCCACACAAAGTGAAACATGACTTGATAAAGCTCCACACAAAGTGAAACAAGACTTGATAAAGCTCCACACAAAGTGAAACAAGACTTGATAAAGCTCCACACAGAGTGAAACATGACTTGATAAAGCTCCACACAGAGTGAAACATGACTTGATAAAGCTCCACACAGAGTGAAACATGACTTGATAAAGCTCCACACAAAGTGAAACATGACTTGATAAAGCTCCACACAGAGTGAAACATGACTTGATAAAGCTCCACACAGAGTGAAACATGACTTGATAAAGCTCCATACAGAGTGAAACATGACTTGATAAAGCTCTGCACAGAGTGCAGGGTAGGGGAAGATGTGATAGTGCCGGGGGAGGGGAACGGGTGCTAGGTGCAGGGGAGGGGAAGGTGTGCTAGGTGAAGGGGATGGAAAGGTGTGCTAGGTGCAGGGAAGGGGAAGGTGTGCTAGGTGAAGGGGATGGAAAGGTGTGCTAGGTGCAGGGGAGGGGAAGGTGTGCTAGGTGAAGGGGATGGAAAGGTGTGCTAGGTGCAGGGAAGGGGAAGGTGTGCTAGGTGAAGGGGATGGAAAGGTGTGCTAGGTGCAGGGGAGGTGAAGGGGTGATAAGTGCAGGGGGGCAGGGAGTTAGGAATCAGGAACTAGGATCAGGTGACCACAAGGTTCACCTCTGCCTCCTTCCTCACACCTACCACCCCTCCCCCTCCTCCTCTCCATCTGCCCCCCCCCCTCCCAGACGACCACGTACTTTCACCTGCACACAGTAGGAACACTGTACATTGTTTATGTACACGAGGAAAAACCTCCAGTTTTGCTGCAAGACACATCCAGGCCTCCTGGAAGATCTATGCAGGACTACTGGAAGATGTAAGTGAGCCTCCTGGAAGACCTATGCAGGACTACTGGAAGATGTAAGTGACCCTCCTGGAAGATCTATGCAGGACTACTGGAAGATCTAAGTGACCCTCCTGGAAGATTTATGCAGGACTACTGGAAGATGTAAGTGACTCTCCTGGAAGATCTATGCACGACTACTGGAAGATCTAAGTGAGCCTCCTGGAAGACCTATACAGGACTACTGGAAGATGTAAGTGACCCTCCTGGAAGATCTATGCACGACTACTGGAAGATCTAAGTGAGCCTCCTGGAAGACCTATGCAGGACTACTGGAAGATGTAAGTGACCCTCCTGGAAGATCTATGCATGACTACTGGAAGATCTAAGTGACCCTCCTGGAAGATTTATGCAAGACTACTGGAAGATGTAAGTCACCCTCCTGGAAGATCTATGCACGACTACTGGAAGATCTAAGTGACCCTCCTGGAAGATCTATGTACGACTACTGGAAGATGTAAGTGACCCTCCTGGAAGATCTATGCAGGACTACTGGAAGATCTAAGTGACCCTCCTGGAAGATTTATGCAGGACTACTGGAAGATGTAAGTGACTCTCCTGGAAGATCTATGCACGACTACTGGAAGATCTAAGTGAGCCTCCTGGAAGACCTATACAGGACTACTGGAAGATGTAAGTGACCCTCCTGGAAGATCTATGCACGACTACTGGAAGATGTAAGTGACCCTCCTGGAAGATCTATGCAGGACTACTGGAAGATGTAAGTGACCCTCCTGGAAGATCTATGCATGACTACTGGAAGATCTAAGTGACCCTCCTGGAAGATCTATGCAGGACTACTGGAAGATGTAAGTGACCCTCCTGGAAGATCTATGCACGACTACTGGAAGATCTAAGTGACCCTCCTGGAAGATCTATGCAGGACTACTGGAAGATGTAAGTGACCCTCCTGGAAGATCTATGCACGACTACTGGAAGATCTAAGTGACCCTCCTGGAAGATCTATGCAGGACTACTGGAAGATCTGAGTGACCCTCCTGGAAGATCTATGCAGGACTACTGGAAGATCTGAGTGACCCTCCTGGAAGATCTATGCAGGACTACTGTAAGATCTAAGTGAGCCTACTGGAAGATCTATGCAGGACTACTGGAAGATCTAAGTGAGCCTACTGGAAGAACTATGCAGGACTACTGGAAGATCTACCCAGGATAACCCAGAGTAGGGACTGTTAGTCACTCAGGATAACCCAGGGTAGGGAGTGTTAGTCACTCAGGATAACCCAGGGTAGGGAGTGTTAGTCACTCAGGATAACCCAGGGTAGAGAGTGTTAATCAACCAGGATAATCCAGAGTAGGAAATGGTGGCCACCTAGGATAACCCAGGGTAGAGAGTGTTAGCCATCCAGAAAAACCCAGGGTAGGGAGTGTTAGCTACCCAGAAAAACCAAGGATAGGGAGTGGTAATCACGCAGGATAACCCAGGGTAGGGAGTGTCAGCCACCCAAGATAAGCCAGGGTAGGGTGTGTTATCCACCCAGGATAACCCAGGGTGGGGAGTGTTAATCACCCAGAATAACCCAGGGTAGGGAGTGTTAGCCACCAAGGATAACCCAGGGTAGGGAGTGTTAGCCACCCAGAAAAACCCAGGATAGGGAGTGTTAATCACCCAGGATAACCCATGGTAAGAGTGTTAGCCATCCAAGATAAGCCAGGGTAGGGTGTGTTAACCACCCAGGATAACCAGGGTGGGGAGTGTTAGCCACCCAGGATAACCCACGGTAGGGAGTGTTAGTCACCCAGGATAATCCAGGGTAGGGAATGTTAGCACCCAGGATAACCCAGGGAGGGTAGGAAGTGTTAGCCACCCAGGGTAGGGAGTGCTAGCCACCCGGATAACCCAGGGTAGGGAGTGTTAGCCACCCAGGATAACCTAGGGCACGGAGTGTTACGTACCCAGGATAACCCACGGTAGGGAATGTTAGCCACCCAGGATAACCCCGGGTAAGAAGTGTTAGCTACCCAGGATAACCAAGGGTAGGGAGTGTTAGCCACCCAGGATAACCCAGGGTAATGAGCGTTAGCTACCCACGATATCCCAGGGTAGGGAGTGTTAGCCACCCAGGATAACCCAGGGTTGGGAGCGTTAGCCACCCAAGATAAGCCAGGGTAGGGTGTGTTAGCCACCCAGGATAACCCAGGGTGGGGAGTGTTAATCACCCAGAATAACCCAGGGTAGGGAGTGTTAGCCACCAAGGATAACCCAGGGTAGGGAGTGTTAGCCACACAGAAAAACCCAGGATAGGGAGTGTTAATCACCCAGGATAACCCATGGTAGGAGTGTTAGCCATCCAAGATAAGCCAGGGTAGGGTGTGTTATCCACCCAGGATAACCAGGGTAGGGAATGTTAATCACCCAGGATAACCCAGGGTAGGGAGTGTTAGCCACCCAGGATAACCGAGGGTAGGAAGTGTTAACCACCCAGGATAACCCAGGGTAGGGAGTGTTAGCCACCAGAAATAACTCAAGGTAGGGAGTATTAGCCACCCAGGATAACCCAGGGTAGGAAGTGTTAGCCACCCAGGATAACCCAAGGTAGAGAGTGTTAGCCACACAGGATAACCCAGGGTAGGGAGTGTTAGCCACCCAGGATAACTCAGGGTAGGGAGTGCTAGCCACACACGATAACCCAGGGTAGGGAGTGTTGGCCACCCAGGATAACCCAGGGTAGGGAGTGTTAGCCACCCAGTATAACCCAAGGTAGGGAGTGTTAGCCACCAGGATAACCAAGAGTAGTGAGTGCTAGCCACCCAGGATAACCCATGGTATGGAGTGTTAGTCACCCAGGATAACCCAGGGTGGGGAGTGTTAGGAACCCAGGATAACCCAGGGGAGGTAGTGTTAGCCACTCAGGATAACCCAGTGTAGGGAGTGTTAGCCACCCAGGATAACCCAGGGTAGGGAGTGTTAGCCACCCAGGATAACCCACGGTAGGGAATGTTAGTCACCCAGGATAATCCAGGGTAGGGAATGTTAGCCACCCAGGATAACCCAGGGAGGGTAGGAAGTGTTAGCCACCCAGGGTAGGGAGTGCTAGCCACCCGGATAACCCAGGGTAGGGAGTGTTAGCCACCCAGGATAACCTAGGGCAGGGAGTGTTAGGTACCCAGGATAACCCAGGGTAGGGAATGTTAGCCACCCAGGATAACCCCGGGTAAGGAGTGTTAGCTACCCAGGATAACCAAGGGTAGGGAGTGTTAGCCACCCAGGATAACCCAGGGTAATGAGCGTTAGCTACCCACGATATGCCAGGGTAGGGAGTGTTAGCCACCCAGGATAACCCAGGGTTGGGAGCGTTAGCCACCCAGGATAACCCAGGGTAGGGAGTGTTAGCCACCCAGGATAACCCAGGGTATGGAGTGTTAGCCACCCAGGATAACCCAGGGTAGGGAGTGTTAGCCACCCAGGATAACCCAGGGTTGGGAGTGTTAGCCACCCAGGATAACCCAGGGTAGGGAGTGTTAGCCACCCAGGATAACCCCGGGTAAGGAGTGTTAGCCACCCAGGATAACCCAGGGTAGGGAGTGTTAGCCACCCAGGATAACCCAGGGTAGGGAGTGTTAACCACCCAGGATAACCCAGGGTAGGGAGTTTTAGCCACCCAAGATAACCCAGGGTAGAGAGTGTTAGCCACCCAGGATAACCCAGGGTAGGGAGTGTTAATCACCCAAGATAACCCAGGGTAGGGAGTGTTAGCCACCCAAGATAACCCAGGGTAGGGAGTGTTAGCCACCCAGGATAACCCAGGGTAGGGAGTCTTAGCCACCCAGGATAACCCAGGGTAGGGAGTGTTAATCACCCAAGATAACCCAGGGTAGGGAGTGTTAGCCACCCAGGATAACCCAGGGAAGGGAGTGTTAGCCACCCAGGATAACCCAGGGTAGGGAGTGTTAGCCACCCAGGATAACTCAGGGTAGGGAGTGTTGGCCACCCAGGATAACCCAGGGTAGGGAGTGTTAGCCACCCAGTATAACCCAAGGTAGGGAGTGTTAGCCACCCAGGATAACCCCGGGTAAGGAGTGTTAGCCACTCAAGATAACCCAGGGTAGGGAGTGTTAGCCACCCAGGATAACCCAGGGTAGGGAGTGTTAGCCACCCAGGATAACCCAGGGTAGGGAGTGTTAACCACCCAGGATAACCCAGGGTAGGGAGTGTTAGCCACCCAAGATAACCCAGGGTAGAGAGTGTTAGCCACCCAGGATAACCCCGGGTAGGGAGTGTTAACCACCCAGGATAACCCAGGGTAGGGAGTGTTAGCCACCCAGGATAACCCAGGGTAGGAAGTGTTAACCACCCAGGATAACCCAGGGTAGGGAGTGTTAGCCACCCAAGATAACCCAGGGTAGGGAGTGTTAGCCAGCAGAAATAACTCAAGGTAGGGAGTATTAGCCACCCAGGATAACCCAGGGTAGGAAGTGTTAGCCACCCAGGATAACCCAGGGGAGAGAGTGTTAGGTACACAGGATAACCCAGGGTAGGGAATGTTAGCCACCCAGGATAACCCAGGGTAAGGAGTGTTATCCACACAGGATAACCCAGGGTAGGGAGTGTTAGCCACCCAGGATAACCCAGGGTAATGAGCGTTAGCTACCCACGATAACCCAAGGTAGGGAGTGTTAGCCACCAGGATAACCAAGAGTAGTGAGTGCTAGCCACCCAGGATAACCCAGGGTGGGGAGTGTTAGGAACCCAGGATAACCCAGGGTAGGTAGTGTTAGCCACCCAGGATAACCCAGTGTAGGGAGTGTTAGCCACCCAGGATAACCCACGGTAGGGAATGTTAGTCACCCAGGATAATCCAGGGTAGGGAATGTTAGTCACCCAGGATAACCCAGGGTAGGAAATGTTAGCCACCCACCCAGGGTAGGGAGTGTTAGCCACCCGGATACCCCAGGGTAGGGAGTGTTAGCCACCCAGGATAACCCAGGGTAGGGAGTGTTAGCCACCCAGGATAACCCAGGGTAGGGAGTGTTAGCCACCCAGGATAACCCAGGGTAGGGAGTGTTAGCCACCCAGGATAACCCAGGGTAGTGAGTGTTAGCCACCCAGGATAACCCAGGGTAGGGAGTGTTAGCCACCCAGGATAACCCAGGGTAGGGAGTGTTAGCCACCCAGGATAACCCAGGGTAGGGAGTGTTAGCCACCCAGGATAACCCAGGGTAGGGAGTGTTAGCCACCCAGGATAACCCAGGGTAGGGAGTGTTAGCCACCCAGGAAAACCCAGGGTAGGGAGTGTTAGCCACCCAGGATAACCCAGGGTTGGGAGTGTTAGCCACCCAGGAAAACCCAGGGTAGGGAGTGTTAGCCACCCAGGATAACCCCGGGTAAGGAGTGTTAGCCACCCAGGATAACCCAGGGTAGGGAGTGTTAGCCACCCAGGATAACCCAGGGTAGGGAGTGTTAGCCACCCAGGAAAACCCAGGGTAGGGAGTGTTAGCCACCCAGGATAACCCCGGGTAAGGAGTGTTAGCCACCCAGGATAAATCAGGGTAGGGAGTGTTAGCCACCCAGGATAACCCAGGGTACGGAGTGTTAGCCACCCAGGATAACCCAGGGTAGGGAGTGTTAATCACCCAGGATAACCCCGGGTAAGGAGTGTTAGCCACCCAGGATAACCCAGGATAGGGAGTGTTAGCCACCCAGGATAACCCAGGGTTGGGAGTGTTAGCCACCCAGGATAACCCAGGGTAGGGAGTGTTAGCCACCCAGGATAACCCAGGGTAGGGAGTGTTAGCCACCCAGGATAACCCAGGGTAGGGAGTGTTAGCCACCCAGGATAACCACGGGTAGGGAGTGTTAGCCACCCAGGATAACCCAGGGTAGGGAGTGTTAGCCACCCAGGATAACCCAGGGTTGGGAGTGTTAGCCACCCAGGATAACCCAGGGTATGGAGTGTTAGCCACCCAGGATAACCCAGGGTAGGGAGTGTTAGCCATCCAGGATAACCCAGGGTTGGGAGTGTTAGCCACCCAGGATAACCCAGGGTAGGGAGTGTTAGCCACCCAGGATAACCCCGGGTAAGGAGTGTTAGCCACCCAGGATAACCCAGGGTAGGGAGTGTTAGCCACCCAGGATAACCCAGGGTAGGGAGTGTTAACCACCCAGGATAACCCAGGGTAGGGAGTTTTAGCCACCCAAGATAACCCAGGGTAGAGAGTGTTAGCCACCCAGGATAACCCAGGGTAGGGAGTGTTAATCACCCAAGATAACCCAGGGTAGGGAGTGTTAGCCACCCAAGATAACCCAGGGTAGGGAGTGTTAGCCACCCAGGATAACCCAGGGTAGGGAGTGTTAGCCACCCAGGATAACCCAGGGTAGGGAGTGTTAATCACCCAAGATAACCCAGGGTAGGGAGTGTTAGCCACCCAGGATAACCCAGGGTAGGGAGTGTTAGCCACCCAGGATAACCCAGGGTAGGGAGTGTTAGCCACCCAGGATAACTCAGGGTAGGGAGTGTTGGCCACCCAGGATAACCCAGGGTAGGGAGTGTTAGCCACCCAGGATAACCCAGGGTAGGGAGTGTTAGCCACCCAGTATAACCCAGGGTTGGGAGTGTTAGCCACCCAGGAAAACCCAGGGTAGGGAGTGTTAGCCACCCAGGATAACCCCGGGTAAGGAGTGTTAGCCACCCAGGATAACCCAGGGTAGGGAGTGTTAGCCACCCAGGATAACCCAGGGTAGGGAGTGTTAACCACCCAGGATAACAGAGGGGAGGGAGTGTTAGCCACCCAAGATAACCCAGGGTAGAGAGTGTTAGCCACCCACTATAACCCAGGGTAGGGAGTGTTAACCACCCAGGATAACCCAGGGTAGGGAGTGTTAGCCACCCTGGATAACCCAGGGTAGAGAGTGTTAGCCACCCAGGATAACCCAGGGTATGGAGTGTTAGCCACCCAGGATAACCCAGGGTAGGGAGTGTTAGCCACCCAGGATAACCCAGGATAGGGAGTGTTAACCACCCAGGATAACCCAGGGTAGGGAGTTTTAGGCACCCAGGATAACCCAGGGTAGGGAGTGTTAGCCACCCAAGAAAACCCAGGGTAGGGAGTGTTAGCCACCCAAGATAACCCAGGGTAGGGAGTTTTAGCCTCCCAGGATAACCTAGGGTAGGGAGTGTTAGCCACCCAGGATAACCCAGGGTAGGGAGTGTTAGCCACCCAGGATAACCCAGGGTAGGGAGTGTTAATCACCCAAGATAACCCAGGGTAGGGAGTGTTAGCCACCCAAGATAACCCAGGGTAGGGAGTGTTAGCCACCCAGGATAACCCAGGGTAGGGAGTGTTAGCCACCCAGGATAACCCAGGGTAGGGAGTGTTAATCACCCAAGATAACCCAGGGTAGGGAGTGTTAGCCACCCACTATAACCCAGGGTAGGGATAACCACCCAGGATAACCCAGGGTAGGGAGTGTTAGCCACCCAGGATAACCCAGGGTAGGGAGTGTTAGCCACCCAGGATAACCCAGGGTAGGGAGTGTTAGCCACCCAGGATAACCCAGGGTAGGGAGTGTTAGCCACCCAGGATAACCCAGGGTAGGGAGTGTTAGCCACCCAGGATAACCCAGGGTAGGGAGTGTTAGCCACCCAGGATAACCCAGGGTAGGGAGTGTTAGCCACCCAGGATAACCCAGGGTAGGGAGTGTTAGCCACTCAGGATAACCCCGGGTAGGGAGTGTTAGCCACCCAGGATAACCCAGGGTAGGGAGTGTTAGCCACCCAGGATAACCCAGGGTATGGAGTGTTAGCCACCCAGGATAACCCAGGGTAGGGAGTGTTAGCCACCCAGGATAACCCAGGGTAGGGAGTGTTAGCCACCCAGGATAACCCAGGGTAGGGAGTGTTAGCCACCCAGGATAACCCAGGGGAGGGAGTGTTAGTTACCCAGGATAACCCAGGGTAGGGAGTGTTAGCCACCCAGGATAACCCAGGGTAGGGAGTATTAGCCTCCCAGGATAACCCAGGGTATGGAGTGTTAGCCACCCAGGATAACCCCGGGTAGGGAGTGTTAGCCACCCAGGATAACCCAGGGTAGGGAGTGTTAGCCACCCAGGATAACCCAGGGTAGGGAGTGTTAGCCACCCAGGATAACCCAGGGTAGGGAGTGTTAGTTACCCAGGATAACCCAGGGTAGGGAGTGTTAGCCACCCAGGATAACCCAGGGTAGGGAGTGTTATCACCCAGGATAACCCAGGGTAGGGAGTGTTAGCCACCCAGGATAACCCAGGGTAGGGAGTGTTAGCCACCCAGGATAACTCAGGGTAGGGAGTGTTGGCCACCCAGGATAACCCAGGGTAGGGAGTGTTAGCCACCCAGGATAACCCAGGGTAGGGAGTGTTAGCCACCCAGGATAACCCAGGGTAGGGAGCGTTAGCCACCCAGGATAACCCAGGGTAGGGAGCGTTAGCCACCGAGGACAACCCAGGGTAGGGAGTGTTAGGCACCCAGGATAACCCAGGGTAGGGAGCGTTACCCACCCAGGATAACCCAGGGTATGGAGTGTTAGCCACCCAGGATAACCCCGGGTAGGGAGTGTTAGCCACCCAGGATAACCCAGGGTAGGGAGTGTTAGCCACCCAGGATAACCCAGGGTAGGGAGTGTTAGTTACCCAGGATAACCCAGGGTAGGGAGTGTTAGCCACCCAGGATAACCCAGGGTAGGGAGTGTTAGCCACCCAGGATAACCCAGGGTAGGGAGTGTTAGCCACCCAGGATAACCCAGGGTAGGGAGTGTTAGCCACCCAGGATAACCCCGGGTAGGGAGTGTTAGCCACCCAGGATAACCCAGGGTTGGGAGCGTTAGCCACCCAGGATAACCCCGGGTAGGGAGTGTTAGCCACCCAGGATAACCCCGGGTAGGGAGTGTTAGCCACCCAGGATAACCCAAGATAGTCAGTGCATCATCTAGGACTGTCTGTTTTATTTCTATTGTAGTCCTTCAATCATGTCCTCCAGGATGCCACTTACTCGAATCTGCTACCACCCATGTACCTACTTACTGCTAGGTGACCAGAGACAGCTGGGGTAAGGAAACAAGAACAACGTTTTCACCCGTGCTGGGGATTTAACCACGGAAAGTCAGTGTGTGAGGCGAGTGTGTTGCCAACCGAACCACGCGACACTGTGATCTATAAAATCCTGCTGGAAGATTTATTCAGTTTTGCTGGAAGACCTGGTCTGCTGGAAGACCTGGTATGCTGGAGGGCCTGGGCTACTGGAAGACCTAGTCTGCTGGAAGACCTGGTATGCTGGAAGATCTGGTCTGCTGGAAGACCTGGGCTGCTGGAAGACCTGGGCTGCTGGAAGACCTGGGCTGCTGGAAGACCTGGGCTGCTGGAAGACCTGGACTTTCCGCTTCCCCCAACCTTTACCTATTCAATATTGTTTCCTCCTCCCGGCTTCATTCCCATCTTCTTTCTCTCCCTCATCTCCTCCTCCTCCTCCTCCTCCTCCATTCTTGTACTCAGATTCGGATATGTGAAAGAGACTGGTATCAAACTTTAGCTAAGTGGAGTGCTGAGAGAGTCTTGGGGAACTGAACCCGGCAAGTCTAGAAGCGAGGAGGACCTGAGGAGATATAATCACTGAGTGAATGATGGTAAAAGTGTTTCTTCTTTTTCCCGGTCATTCTACCTCGGGAGGAGACGACCAATGTATTCCATAAAAAAAAAAATACAAAATACTCAAGGAAGCAAAGACAGTGAGTCAGTATGAGTTAGGGACCATATGGGTGACTTAGCTCTCACCCCCCCCCCTTTATAAATGTTTTCAAAATGATTTTTTTTTTTTAGTGAGGGGACATTCTGCTGCCATCCGTGTCTTGAACCAATGTTAGCCCTACTGTCTACTGTCTTGCTCTAGGATAGAGTTTGACTGAGTCTCGAGAAAAAGTTGAGCCCAATTTAAAGAGTTGGATGGTTGAGAGGAAAGGTGGTTCCTTTATTGTTCAGTGCCATGGAGGCCCACTGCCCATGGAGGTGGAGGCCTAGTCCCAGCTATTACAGCCCTTCTGGGGTAGGGGTGTGGCATGCAAAGAATATGTTACAATTTATTCAGCGTATGTCACACTCCCATATAGGCTGCCTCCCAACCAGCGAACTGGGTTTAACGATTAATAGGGTAACCGTTGTTAAATCAGTACCTTGGTTCATTGGCCAATCACAGGCAAGCTCGCCAAAGCTGAAGCAACGTGGTTCACTTGTGGTAAGCATTGGCAGATTTGCCTAGCTGCTGGCTGAGCACGGTACACACTCTATGGCTTCTGCTTTGTCATCTGTCACAGTGGTGTACACTTACTATTCTGTCTGTACATATTGTACATACCTGTAAATATCTGGTGAAGGCAACTATATATTACAGTTTACTGCTGAGTTATATTTGCTCCATATTCCCAGTACGATCAGGTCTCACAGACCATTCTTACCTGTGTTCGTAATAACAGGCATGAGGAATTTCCTGCACGAGGTACAGTGGGAAAGAGAACTGGTGGGAAAATAATAAGTGAAATGATGGAATATGTGACCACAAAATGCAAGGAGGCAGAGGAGAGGTTCGTACCCAAGGGCAACAGAAATAATGGGAAGACCAGAACGAGCCCATGGTTTACCCAAAGAGTGTAGAGAGGCCATAACTAGGTGTGCGAGAGAATGGAAGAAGTATGGAAGACAGAGAAAAATACGATTAGCCAAAGAGCCAAATATGAATGCGCGTCGATAAGGAGGGACGCCCAGGGGCAAAACGAAAATGCCAAAGCATCGAAAGCCAAGTCTGACCCGAAGCTGTTGTACAACCACACCAGGAAGAAAACAACGGTCAAAGATCAGGTAATCAGACCTA